>NC_057813.1:389673587-389682841 GCF_018294505.1 Triticum aestivum
GGCGAAGTGGTCCGGCGCCACGTGGCGCGACCCGGCTGGCTGAGGCGGGCGGCGGCGGACGTTGTCCGGCCGGGGGCGGACACGTCCGTCGGTGGAGATCTGTTTTTTTTTAAACTAGGGTTTGAGACGAGGGGATCCGGGATTTGAAGGAGGGGGGGTCTATATATAGGCATAGAGGGAGCTAGGAGAGTCCAAATGAGGTGCGGTTTTCGCCCACACGATCGTGATCGAACGCTCTAGGACATGGAGCAGAGTTTGGTGGGTTTTGGGCTAATTTTTGGAGGGTGTTGGGCTGCAACACACACGAGGCCTTTCCGGTCCCTCGGTTAACCGTTGGAGTATCAAACGAAGTCCAAATGACCCGAAACTTGACAGGCGGTCTACCGGTAGTAAACCAAGGCCGCTTGGCAAGTCTCGGTCCAATCCGGAAATGTTTAATCCCCACACACGAAAGAAGACTAGAAATGACCACCGGAGGAGAACGAAGCGCCGGAATGCAAAACGGACAACGGGGGAAATGCTCGAATGCATGAGATGAACATGTATGCAAATGCAATGCACGAGATGACATGGTATGAGATGCATGAAAACGAAAACAACACACGGAGACACATACCCAAACCCGAGAAATAAATATAACTTATCGCCGGAGACGGCAAGAGTTGGATACAAATATGGGAATTATATCTGGGGCGTTACAACACTCCACCACTACGAAAAGATCTTGTCCCGAGATCTAGGACTGAAAGAACTCCGGGTACTCAGAACGGAGGTGATCCTCGCGTTCCCAGGTAGCTTCACGGTCGGAATGGTGAGACCACTTGACTTTGAGGAATTTGATTGATTTGTTGCGAGTCTTGCGTTCAGTCTCTTCAAGAATAGCAACTGGGTGCTCACGATAAGAGAGATCTTCTTGGAGCTCAATGTCCTCGAAGTTGACGGTGCGGTCAGGAGTCTTGAAGCACTTTCGAAGCTGAGAGACATGGAACACATCATGAACATTTGCAAAGTTTGAAGGAAGCTCAAGTTGATAGGCGAGGTCGCCTCTCTTGCTGACAATCTTGAAAGGTCCCACGTATCTAGGGGCAAGCTTCCCTTTGATACCGAAGCGACGAGTACCTTTCATAGGAGAGACGCGGAGGTAAACATGATCTCCGATCTCAAAAACCAGATCACGGTGCTTACTATCATAGTAGCTCTTCTGGCGTGACTGGGCTGCTTTGAGGTTATCACGAATGACTTTGCACATTTCTTCTACCTCTGTGATTAGGTCATTGCCCAGCAGCTGACGTTCACCGGTTTCAGACCAGTTGAGAGGGGTACGGCACTTCCTGCCATATAGAATTTCAAAGGGGCCTTGCCCGAACTTGCTTGAAAGCTGTTGTTGTATGAGAATTCAGCATAAGGAAGACAGTCCTCCCACTTCATGCCGAAGGAGATCACACAAGCCCTGAGCATATCTTCAAGAATTTGGTTGACACGCTCGACTTGACCGCTTGTTTGAGGATGGAAAGCTGTGCTGAAGCGGATGTTGGTGCCCATGGCCTTCTGAAAAGAATCCCAAAACTTGGAGGTAAAGATGCTGCCACGGTCTGAAGATATCACTTGAGGAATACCGTGCAGAGAGACAATGCGAGAGGTATAGAGTTCCGCCAATTGAGCTGCAGTGATCGACTCTTTGATAGGCAGAAAATGCGCCACTTTGGTGAGCTTGTCGATGACAACAAATATAGCATCATTGCCACGCTTGGACTTTGGAAACCCAGTCACGAAGTCCATTTCAATGTGGTCAAACTTCCATTCTGGAATGGCAAGAGGTTGGAGGAGACCAGCTGGCCTTTGGTGTTCTGCCTTCACTCTTCTGCAGACATCACATTCATTCACGAATTGAGCGATCTCGCGCTTCATTCGAGTCCACCAATAAGCTTGCTTGACATCCTGATACATCTTCGTACTCCCAGGGTGGATGGAGAGGAGAGAGTTGTGAGCCTCGTTCATGATCACCTTACGAAGTTCACCTTTGGGCACAACCATTCGATCCTTGAAGAAGAGAGTGTCCTTGTCATCAAGTTGGTAGCACTTGTACTTGGACTGACTCTTTGCAATACCAATCTTCACCTTCTTCACCATAGCATCAAGAAGTTGGGCTTGGCGAATCTAGTCTTCTAAGGTAGGAGAGACTTGAAGGTTGGCGAGGAAACCTTGAGGAACAACTTGCAGATTAAGTTTGCGGAAAGCTTCACAAAGCTCGGGTTGATAAGGCTTGAGAAACAAACTGTTGCAATATGCTTTTCTGCTCAAAGTGTCAGCAATCACATTAGCCTTGCCTGGAGTATACTCGATACTCGGATTGTACTCTTGAATCATTTCGACCCATCGAGTCTGCCTGAGGTTGAGATTAGGCTGAGTGAAGATGTACTTGAGACTCTTGTGATCAGTGAAAATGTCCACTTTTCTTCCCAATAGAAGATGTCTCCAAGTCAACAAAGCGTGCACAACTGCCGCCAACTCGAGATCATGAGTGGGGTAGTTCTTCTCATTAGGCTTCAACTGGCGAGAGGTATAAGCAACAACTTTCTTCTCTTGCATCAGTACAGCACCGAGACCTTGGAGAGAGGCATCACAAAAGACCTCGTACGGCTTGGTTTCATCAGGCGGAGTCAGAACTGGAGCAGTGATCAATTTCTCTTTCAAAGTGTTGAAAGCAATATCACACTCCGGAGACCAAACGTACTTGACGTGCTTCTGAAGAAGATTTGAGAGAGGCTTGGCGATCTTAGAAAAGTTTTCAACGAATCTTCTGCAATAGCTTGCGAGACCGAGAAAACTGCGGAGTTGCTTTACGTTCTGAGGAGGTTCCCAATTCACAATTGCAGACACCTTCTCAGGATTCACGGAAATGCCCTTGGCAGAGATGATATGACCAAGATAAAGAACCTCATCGAGCCAAAATTCACACTTGGAGAACTTGGCGTAGAACTGATGTTCTCTGAGCTTGTCAAGAACCAAACGCAAGTGCTTGGCATGATATTCCTTGTTCTTCGAGAAAACCAGAATGTCGTCGAGATAGACCAAAACGAATTCATTGGTGTAGGGGTTGAAGATGAAGTTCATCATGCGAGAGAACGTCGGAGGAGCGTTGGCGAGGCCAAAAGACATGACGGTGTATTCATATGAACCAAAGCTTGTCCTGAACGCCGTCTTGGGAATATCTTGCTCACGAATACGAATCTGATGATAACCCATACGGAGATCAAGCTTGGAGAATACTTGAGCACCTTTGAGTTGTTCGAACAGCTCATTGATGTTGGGAAGTGGGTATTTGTTCTTGATGGTCTTCTTGTTTACTGTACGGTAATCAACACAAAGTCGACTCGATCCATCCTTCTTCTTCACAAAAAGAACACCACAACCCCACGGAGAAGTACTAGGCCGAATGAGACCCAATCTTTCTTGCTCATCGAGTTGTTTCTTCAGCTCCTTCAACTCTTCGGGGCCGAGCTTGTAGGGACGTTTGCACACAGGTTCCGTACCAGGCTCAAGTTCAATAATGAATTCAACTGGCCGGTGCGGAGGCATTCCTGGGAGTTCTTCTGGAAAGACGTCTTGATATTCGCAAACGACAGGAATTTGAGAGATGGCATCCAATTCACCCTTCTCATTGAGAGAAAACAACCGGATTGTATTATCCCGAGCGGCAAAGACAATGACATCCTCAGACGAATGAGTCAGTTGAATCTGCCTGGCTGCACAGTCAAGATGTGCCTTGTGCTTAGAAAGCCAATCCATTCCGAGAATAAGATCAATATCCGAGTTACCGAGAACAATTGGGGAAGAAAGGAACTTGTAGTCACCCAATGTGATAGTAACCTCAGGGACGCAGGTGTTAGCTGTCATCTGCTTGCCCGGTGACACAATTTGCAAGGAACTTTGCAGATACTGATAATCACACTCATACTTTGATGCAAAAGGTTTGGAAATGAAGCAATGCGATGCACCCGTGTCAAAAAGAACTTTTGCAGGAACATCGTTAACAGGAAGGTTACCCATGATCACATCTGACGAGTCCTCTGCCTGAGCTGCATTCACCATATTGACCTTGGCATGCTTGGGATTGTGCTTGACCACAGCTGTACTTGCCGATCTGACAGGAGGAGGAGGAGGAAGACGCCTCTGGTTGGTACACTTGTTGGCATAGTGACCCTTCTGTTGGCACTTGTTGCACGTGACCTCTGAAAGCGGACGGTGATACGGAGCACTCGGTCTTGGAGCTTGAGACGAAGCCTTGTTCTGAAAACCTGGGTTGGGTGGGTGGGAGAAACCACTGCCACCTTTACTCTTCTGCTGATACGGCTGACGGAACGGAGGAGGAGGAAGCCAATACTTCTGCTGCTTGACCACTTGAGTAGAGGAAGACGGAGTAACATCTCTGGCACGCTTCCTGGAAGCATCACACCTCATGTGAGCAGCCTCTTGCTTCAGTGCCATGTTGTAGAACTCATCGTATCTCAACGGCTCAAAGAGGACAAGATCGAGCTGAATTTCCTCACGAAGACCACCCCTGAACTGATAGATCATGCTCTTCTCATCAGGAACATCCTGCTTGGCAAAACGGGCGAGCTTCTGGAACAACTTGTTGTAGTCATAGACAGACAAAGAGCCTTGCTTCAGATTGCGGAATTCCTGACGCTTACTCTCAACCACACTTTGAGGGATGTGATGAGCGCGGAAATCTTGACGGAAATCGTCCCAAGTGATCAAACGTCCACCTCTGGAATCCTTGTACTGCTGGAACCACTCTGTAGCCTGATCTTTGAGCTGGAAAGAAGCGAACTTGACGAAATCTTCAGGCCTGACGTTGCTGCATTCAAAATGCTTGCCCAGATCCACTAGCCAATCGTCAGCATCGGTAGCCTCAACACAACCGCTGAACGTCTTTGGGCCATTAGCAAGGAACTGGTTCAGAGTAGCAAAGTGGTGCTGATTGTGGCCTTGATTCCCTTGACTGCCTTGATTGCGCTCTTGGAGAATTTGCATGATCAACTGTGTGTTTGCATTACTAGCGGCCATCACAGCTTGCCATGCTTCCGGAGGAGGCGGAGGTGGAGGCGGATCAGGATTCGGAGTCGTGCGCGTTGGAGGAGCCATCCTGAAGAGGTTGACCACCATTAGCACATTGATAGACAACAATATAGAAGCTGAATCCAACGGAATGAAAATTGCAACATATAGTCTTCACATCCGAACAAAATGAACGAATGCATTCCTCTTCAAATGGTCACATATCCATAAATTGAGAAGCCACGTAGAATTAAGGTAGAGAAATAAATCAACAAGGTACAGATCAAGAACGAATAATCGGTAAGAAATCCCAATCTCAAACCAATATCCGTGGAAGAAGAACTAGAGCTACTAGAATTCCCACCTATGAAACTCCCGAACCTTTCTGGTTATGCAATCAGGTGTTGGGGATACAGGGGAAGCACAATATCTCACCCAAACTAGCAAATCCTACATCCAGCTGTATCCATCCTTCAACACATAACCAAGAAACCTTCGGAAACCATCTATCTCAACCTTCGAAAAGCATCCGTTATACAAGTTATGGCGATACTCCCGAACTCCCGCCCCAGTACTGGGTGGCGTCGAGGTTATCTCACCAAGGAAATGCATAAAAGAGATTTTCGATGTCGGCGAACATATCTCAAGTATACCAGAATTGCAACGATAAAATTGTGACGACAACACCTCGGAGCTCAACTCCCCGGGACACTGCCACAACCCCTAAAGACAGGAGGCACCAAGAACAATGTTCTCGTCACAAAACCATCGGAACAAAACCAAAATACTCGCGTGATCCTAAAAAAATTTTAGTGAAATTTGAGAAGAGAAGAGTCAAAACTCTACGCCAGGATGCCTTACCAGAGCGATGAGGAGACTGGGAAGTAAAAAGAATTCCTAAGCTCTCCGATATATAATTCCTAAGGACTCAAAACATTTTTCTAGACACAACTCGGCTGCTAAAAACGATCAAGCAATGGGGCTCCTAAGGTCGGGGAAGGCTCTGATTACCAACTTGTAACGCCCTCGATGCGGCTATAGCTCCCACGTGTCGAGGCAAGACTTAGAGGCATAACCGCATTGAAAGCAATGTCGCAAGTCAGGCAATCATTACAACATCCCATGTAATATATAATAAAAGGGGGAGATAACTTAGTTGGCTTACACTCGCCATGTCACATCAGAGTACATAATTAACATCCATCAAACAAACACTCATGGCCCGACTACGGCGCCAAAATAGAAAAGAACCCAACATGCGACAAGGTCCTGAATCGATAACCCCAACTAGGCACCACTACTGATCATCCGGAAAAGATACGTAGTACCGCTGAGAGTCCTCGTCGAACTCCCACTTGAGCTCGTAATCGTCAACTGGAGCAGAAACACCTGGACCTGCATCTGGAGTTGTAGTATCTGTGAGCCACAGGGACTCAGCAATCTCACACCCACGCGATCAAAACTATTTAAGCTCATGGGAATGGATAAGGCAAATATATGTGGAGCTGCAGCAAGCGACTAGCATATATGGTGGCTAACTTATACGCAAATGAGAGCGAGAAGAGAAGGCGAAGCACGAGCGAGAAGCTAAAGGAACAACCTGCGCAAGCATAACTCCAACACCGTGTCCACTTCCCGGACTCCGCCGAGAAGGGGACATCACGGTAACACACACGGTTGATTCATTTTAATTAACTTTAGTTCAAGTCATCTACAACCGGACATTAACAAATTCCCATCCGCCCATAACCGCAGGCACGGCTTTCGAAAGATCAATCCCTGCAGGGGGGTCCCAACTTAGCCCATGACAAGCTCTCACGGTCAACGAAGGAATAGACCTCCACCCGAGACACACCGATCAGACTCGGCAACCCGGTACAACAAGACAATTCGACAGGTTAAAACAAGACCAGCAACACCGCCCGAATGTGCCGACAAATCCCGATAGGAGCTGCACATATCTCTTTCTCAGGGCACACTCAGATGAGCGCTCCATACAACTAAAACCAAACCTCGAGTTTCCCCGAGGGGGCGCTGCACAGGACTCTAGTTTGGACCAACGCTCAGAGGAGCACTGGCCCGGGGGGGTTAAAATAAGATGACCTTCGGGCTCCGGAAACCCAAGGGAAAAAGAGGCTAGGTGGCAAATGGTAAAAGCAATGTTGGGCATTGCTGGAAAAGCTTTAATCAAGGCGAACTATCAAGGGGTTCCCATTATAACCCAACCGCGTAAGGGATGCAACAATCCGGGAACATAACACCGATATGACGGAAACTAGGGCGGCAAGAGTGGAACAAAACACTAGGCAAGAGGCCGAGCCTTCCACCCTTTACCAAGTATATAGATGCGTTAAGATAACATAGCAATATAATGATATCCCAACAAGAAAATAAATGTTCAAACAAGGAACGGCTCCAATCTTCACCTGCAACTAACAACGCTATAAGAAGGGCTGAGCAAAGCGGTAACATAGCCAATCAACGGTTTGCTAGGACAATGGTGGGTTAGAGGATCAACATGGCAATTGGGAGGCTGACAAGCAAAAGGTAGGCATCGTAGCAGTGGCAAAGCAAAAGAGCGAGCAAACTAGCATAGCAAAGATAGTAGTGATTTCGAGGGTATGATCATCTTGCCTGCACAGTTGTCAGAGTTGACTGGATCCTCGCAAGCAAACTCAACGGGCTCCTCGGTAGAGAACTCGTCTCCCGGCTCTACCCAACAAGACAAACAAGCAACAAGGATACAATCAACCACGGGCAAGACCAAGCAATATGATGAAATGACGATATGCTATGCGGGATGCGATGCGGGATGCAAAATGCAAGATATGACAGGAAATGCATGAACCTGGTATCAACTTGGAAAACCAAGTGTGCCACTGGATAGAGGGGATGAAATCGCTCGAAAACAATATAAAGATCATTGGAATCGGAGCTACGGTTTGGAAATGGCAAGCGTTTTAAGATATGACACCGGTCTGCGATTAACAGCAAGTAGGCATCTAAACGCAACGAAATGAACATGCTACAGCCACCAAACATGAAAACAAAATACATGGCAGTGATTTACACAAGATGGTTGACAAAACACTAGCACTGAGCCATAGGCAAATTCATCCATTAAGAGGTTCAAACAAGCATGGCTAAAACGCAAATGCAAAACAGATTTCAGACAGTGAAATTAACACTAGTCTAAAATCTCAGATCACGATGCCCTCTTCGGAGCAGCAAAACAACATGATAGAAAACCTGAACATGACAAGTAAGAACATGGTATGGAGCTACTCAACAAGCTTAACAAAACACCCAAAGTGACCTGGGGCCAAAAGGGTTCACAAAATACTCTACCGAGCTCACGAACATAGCTCGAACACAATCAGTTTTCAGACTTAGTGAAAACTGAGACATGCTGAAATTGTAACTCACGAAGGCATGTAAACGAGCTCGATGCACTCACTACGGTGCAAGTCATGGCAAGGAAAGCATATAACCAGCAAGAAGACACAATGTGCTAGCTACACATGGCAAGAACGAAGGCATAGCATGCATGGAACACTAACGGTAGCATCGGCAAAATCGCAAACAAGTTGACGATCTGCCCAGATTAACAACGAAGCAAAAGTTGAGCTTGATTGAGTCAACCTAGAGCACTCCACATATTCCAACAAAGACATGGATGGAAAGACCATAACATAAATATCAAAACTCCCTTACTGATCATCCTCAAAAGAGGCACGGATCACTAGGAAACAAGCTGGACATATAGCATCATGAACTAAAATATCCCAGACTTAGTGAAAATCACTAAGTCCCTGAAATCTGCATTCTCAGGTACCCCTCTTCGCAAGCTTGCACAAGACAACACACACATCCTAAAAATGCATGGGTGACACCACTGGAAAGAAGACAAAATGCTTAACAATTCATCCCAAAGGGGCACAGGCATATCATGCACGAATTAAACATGGCAAAAATGACAAAAGTGCATGATGAACTAACGGATCTGCAATTTAACTCACGAAGCCTCCTTCTAACAACATTTTGGGCATCAAGATGACCTCAAATGCAAATGATGCAATGGAATGAAATGATGTACATGTCGAGACAAAGATTTTGATATATCATATGCCCAAAACGGAGCTACGGTTGCGGAGATACAAGCAGTCAAAGAATGCATAAAAAACTAGGGTTTC
>NC_057813.1:389683652-389684271 GCF_018294505.1 Triticum aestivum
GCGACCCGGCTGGCTGAGGCGGGCGGCGGCGGACGTTGTCCGGCCGGGGGCGGACACGTCCGTCGGTGGAGATCTGTTTTTTTTTTAAAACTAGGGTTTCGGACGGGGGAAGAAGAGATCCGAATGGAGGGGGGTATAAATAGGCATAGAGGGAGCTAGGAGAGTCCAAATGAGGTGCGGTTTTCACCCACACGATCGTGATCGAACGCTTTAGGACATGGAGTAGAGTTTGGTGGGTTTTGGGCCAAATTTGGAGGGTGTTGGGCTGCAACACCCACGAGGCCTTTTCGGTCCCTCGGTTAACCGTTGGAGTATCAAACGAAGTCCAAATGACCAGAAACTTGACAGGCGGTCTACCGGTAGTAAACCAAGGCCGCTTGGCAAGTCTCGGTCCAATCCGGAAATGTTTAAACCCCACACACGAAAGAAGACTAGAAATGACCACCGGAGGAGAACGAAGCGCCGGAATGCAAAACGGACAACGGGGAAAATGCTCGAATGCATGAGATGAACATGTATGCAAATGCAATGCACGTGATGACATGATAAGAGATGCACGAAAAAGAAAACAACACACGGAGACAAAGACCCGAACCCGAGAAATAAATATAACTTAGCG
>NC_057813.1:389684281-389701682 GCF_018294505.1 Triticum aestivum
GCGGCGGACGTTGTCCGGCCGGGGGCGGACACGTCCGTCGGTGGAGATCTGTTTTTTTTTTAAAACTAGGGTTTGAGACGAGGGGATCCGGGATTTGGAGGAGGGGGGTCTATATATAGGCATAGAGGGAGCTAGGAGAGTCTAAATGAGGTGCGGTTTTCTCCCACACGATCGTGATCGAATGCTCTAGGACATGGAGCAGAGTTTGGTGGGTTTTGGGCCAATTTTTGGAGGGTGTTGGGCTGCAACACACACGAGGCCTTTCCGGTCCCTCGGTTAACCGTTGGAGTATCAAACGAAGTCCAAATGACCCGAAACTTGACAGGCGGTCTACTGGTAGTAAACCAAGGCCGCTTGGCAAGTCTCGGTCCAATCCGGAAATGTTTAATCCCCACACACGAAAGAAGACTAGAAATGACCACTGGAGGAGAACGAAGCGCCGGAATGCAAAACGGACAACGGGGGAAATGCTCGAATGCATGAGATGAACATGTATGCAAATGCAATGCATGAGATGACATGGTATGAGATGCATGAAAACGAAAACAACACACGGAGACACATACCCAAACCCGAGAAATAAATATAACTTATCGCCGGAGACGGCAAGAGTTGGATACAAATATGGGAATTATATCTGGGGCGTTACACTGACGATCGAATCTCGGGCAAGTAACATACCAATGACAAAGGGAACAACGTGTGTTGTTATGCGGTTTGACCGATAAAGATCTTCGTATAATATGTAGGAGCCAATATGAGCATCCAGGTTCCGCTATTGGTTATTGACCGAAGATGTGTCTCGGTCATGTCGACATAGTTCTCGAACCTGTAGGGTCCGCACACTTAACGTTCGATGATGATTTGTATTATGAGTTATGTGATTTGATGACCAAAGTTTGTTCAGAGTCCCGAATGAGATTACGGACATGACGAGGAGTCCCGAAATGGTCGAGACGTAAAGATCGATATATTGGAAGGCTATATTCAGACATCGGAAAGGTTCCGAGTGATTCGGGTATTTTTCGGAGTACCGGGGAGTTTGGGGAATTCACCGAGAGAAGTAATGGGCCTTATTGGGCCATACAGGAAATAGAGGAGGCAGGCCTAGGGGAGGTGGCGCCCCCCATGGGTCAGAATTGGACTAGGGGAAGGGGGCGGCACCCCCCTTGCCCTTTCCTACTCCCTCTCTCCTTCCTTCTCTCCTACTCCTAAAAGGGAAAGGATTCCTACTAGGACTCCATACACTTGGCGCGCCCCTAGGGGGGAGGCCTCTCTCCCTCCCTCCTTTGTATACGGGGCAGGGGGCACCCCAAAGGCACACAAGTTTCTCTCCCAACCGTGTGTGGTGCCCCCCTCCACGGTTACACACCTCAATCATACCATCATAGAGCTTAGCCGAAGCCCTGTGCCAGTAGCATAATCATTACCGTCGCCACGCCGTCGTGCTGAGGAAACTCACCCTCGTCCTCAACTGGATCAAGAGCACGAGGGACGTCATCGAGCTGAACGTGTGCTGAACATGGAGGTGCCATATGTTTGGTACTTGATCGGTTGGATCGCGAAGACGTTCGACTACATCAACCGCATTATTGAAATGCTTCCGCTTTCGGTCTACGAGGGTACGTGGACACACTCTCCCCTCTCGTTGCTATGCATCTCCTAGATAGATCTTGCGTGATCGTAGGAATTTTTTTGAAATTACTGTGTTCCCCAACACTGATGACATCGCCGTCATCGAAGAAGCAGTGGATGATGCCATGGACCCTCTACAACATCTCAATACCGGCGGCTATAACGGCGGAGGATTGATGGCTTAGTAGTATGACTCAGGGTTTGAGCATGATGAGTTGATGCCTGAATTGCCGGAGAAGGAATGTCTTAAGGCTGATTGCAAGAAGTCTCTCTTCCTGCAATTTTCGCAGGACACGCCTCTGGATGCCGCCTCAACCCAGCAACAACAACGTGAGGGTCGTGCAATGCTGAGCCCGACAACACTAGGGCGGTGGTCACGGACGGTATGATAGGCTCACTTCCGGCACCAAAGAAGCATAGTAAGAGACTGAATAAAGGCCCTGCTGGCGCCAAAGCTGCTTCTATGAGCCAGCCGCCTCTACAGAGGAGAAATTCCATGTCCCCGGTGATCCGATCCTACCTAAGACAGCGCCAGAGGCCATAGACAATGATCTAAGGAGACTTCGTGATGATGTGCTTTTGAAAGAGAAAAGCCTTGTCGTCTCGAAAAATCCAGGATACCCGCTCTACGTGGTTAACGTGCCACAACAAAGGTTGTATGTCCATACATTCCCCGCGAATAAGTTCTTCCTTCGATTTGATTACATCTTCGACATGTTTCACATGATAAAACTGGAATTTACATTTGTCCGCCTATATGCCTTGTACATGAACTACATCATGAGGCGCGAGTAAATATCTTATATCTATGTCGTTGACCCGTACTTTATGCACGATGGATTCTTGTCAGTATGCGCAGAGCATCGTGAATATGCAAGGAACTACATTGCCGATTTCATGGTCGCCAATAAGGACAGGGAGACGATTCTCCTGCCTTATCATCCCATGTAACTCATCCGGGGATATCCTTTGCGACACATACATAATTTCGTAAATTTCAATCATTCATTTGCACGCGTGGAGGCTAATTTGAGGTGTACTTGTTTTGTGTAGCGAGGGGCGCGCCGTCCTCATCATTCTTTACCCCCAATTCTCACACGCTCTTTACTTGGACTCGTCGAAGAACATAAAGAAAAATGATTACACACACATCAAGGCTGTTCTTGACAGTGATATATTAAGCTACAACCACCAGGGTGGAGAGATCACGGTCAAGAGGACAAAGAACCGCGCGCCCTGCTTCGGCCATAAGACCGAATTCTGCTGCATCCAACAACCGAGGGGTACTCTCAGTGATGGATTATATGTCATCCACCACATGCTGGAGTATAGAAGGGATTGCTAGAACCTTCGCATGTCACCTAAATCCGACGATGCTGATATTCTGCAACGGGGCAAGCCTAGGAAATGTACCGGATCATCTCCGAGGGGAGTTCTATCACATTCAGTGTGAACTTGCCCAAGTCATCATGAAGGAGGTCGTAGAAAAAACAAGGATGTTCTATGAGAAGGGAAAATGTCGCGGGAAGACATCCGAACACGCGTAGCCGCTCAGCGTCTCAACCTCAAGCCTTTCACGGAGCTCGGGTCCTTCCTCCCTGATTTGGATGGATGGCACGATATGTTGGAGTGATTGACGATATATGACAATGTGTCCGTTTAGTCACTACTTTATCTATGATGAAAACTTTGAATTTATGCACGACAAAACTTTGTGATGTAATTAAACCGTCCTCCTCAACTAGCGTAGAACACTCTAGTTAATTAGTTTGGGTACGATGAACTTTGTTGTTTATGTTTATGATATGTTGCTTCTATTTTTGCTAACTTTGACTCTTCGTGTTGCTCAACTATATTATGTTGTATATTATCGATGAATTCATCATGTGAAGATGTAGGTATATAGATCATCGATGGCGAAGAAGTGCTACGGTGTGTATGTAGGGAAAGTTCCAGGAGTATACGACAAGTGGCCAGAGTGTCAGGCCCAGGTGTTGGGGTTCTCGGGCGACAACCAGAGAGGGTTCAAGAGAAGAGCCAAAGCGGAAGATAGTTACTTGAGGTTCACGCTAGCGCGAGAGAGGGATCGGAATCGACGCCTCAAGAACTACTAAATTATCGCACTCTTGCTCATGGTGATCGCTCTTCTCTTATATATATCTTAGTTTAGATATAGATGATGAAACATGTGTATGTGATGAACATGCAATTGCTTTTATTCTAGACATGTCACTTAATTTGTATCTCTATATCGAGATTATGACGAGGGACGACATCATTTTGTGTTGAATGATGTGATGAGGCTATTATGTGTATGATATGATGAGCATATTGTATTATGATATGACTAGACTACTATAGAAAACCTGCACAAATACAGCGCAAATACGTAGCAGAAAAAAATGCATGTAATATTAGGAGTAGCGCTGGTCAACAAGAAGCAACAGCGCTGGTTTATCAATAGCGCTGGCTAGAGACCAGCGCTACAACTATCTAGCAGTAGCTCCAGTCCAACCCACGCTACTTCTAGGCAAGGATAGCAGTAGCGTGGGTTAGACCAACGCTACTGCTACAAGTTAGCTATAGCGCCGTTGTAGTAGCGCGGGCACCTGCGCTGCTGCTAGCCCCAAAACCAGCGCTACTGCTAGACTTTTTCCTAGTAATGAGGTCTTCTTCACGATATTGTTCACCATGACTTGTGTGCTTCAGGATGGGTCTACTTTCTGCCATGTCTTTCCCGGCGTGGAGGCTGTGACTTGGCGATGCGTAGTCAGGTGGTGTAAACACCCGATGTTTACTACAACGACATGTTACTCCCATTAGACGATCATTGTAATATCTGAACACAAAATAGAATTTAAATTTACCATATATATGTTAGTTATGATGTGATTTGACAAAAATAATTATACACAAATAATAAAGTTTTGTACAGATAACTATATTTACTTTTCTATGGGCTCAAGGTCCTATTAACTGATATTGGATGGTTATCTTGATTAATGTTCAAGTGATAAAGACACACATTTAAGCAAGTCACATGTAAATGTCCCTCGTGCCAAACCATGGGCTTGTGAGGTTCCAAATTGTCGCACAACTTACTAGTTCTATTTACTACATGTGAACGGAGATAATATTAGTTAACAAAAACCAGTTGTGGGCCTTCTTAAGCTTATAAAATGTGGTGTTGGTCGGGCACAAGTAATGTGGTTATCATCATGTGCAAATTCCAATTTTCACTTAATACTCTAGCATAACCCCTTGAGCCCGTGTACAACGCCCAATTTGGTTTGACTATGAGATGTTGTAACATCCCCAAATGTATCATCTCTATCAATATCGGTAGTGTGTCGGTGTAAACGAAGTAGAGGGAGGCCCTGAAGACGGACGACTGCACATCCTCCACGTCACGTGACCAGACTCATTCTCCCTAGTGGACTCATAGAGCTCTTCCTTGAACACTGGCGATCATGCCGCCAACAACATCTTATGCATGGGGAAGGACTTCCCTCAGAAAATCAAGCGTTATATGCCATGCCCTTTCCCTCGAGCAATGCCCCAAGGTCGCTAGGCAGAGTCGGAGGGGACACCTTGATCTGTGGTAATGGCCCGGTCTCCAATACCCATGATTGCTTCATCACACCAACAATGAATTCAATGGCTTGCTAGTAGGTCCGAAGATGTTATGACAACGACCTTTTGAGCTGATCTAGCTACATGATTGACGACCTCCTTGGTGCCAATAGACGCTCACCCCATAATGATCTTCCTTTCTAGACTCATGAAGTATATAAAGTAAAGGCAGCCACCTTTCATGATGTTTCTTTCCTTTATAAAAGCAGTCTAGCAAAGGGACATTAGTTTCTCCGTGACAAGATCCACTCCGAGGGTGGCTACCTTAGGCCATAGTCACAATTTTGTACAACACTAGAAGCATATTGGTATGTATTTATGAGTTATTTCAACATTAGCGGCCCTAGTAGCTCTATTTGTGGCCATTTTGTCAATTCATTCTTACTTAAGGACATGTCCAATTCGACCACTTCATTAGCAGATAGTCTCTCAACACCATCACCAAGGTCATGTGATTTTCTTCCACATGGCTAAAGAGTTCTTTGCAAAAGGAGTTGCATGCTCTGGCAAATCAACAATGGATTGTATAATACAAGGTATGTTTTGTTCTCCCATTTTCTCTGTGCGTGATAGTACTCAGTTTTGGCATCTCTCTTGTAGGAGCCATCTTTCACTAATCTGCTATAACTATATATTTCCCCTTCAGAATATATGTGCAATATCATACATTCAACACTCCCATTATTTTTTGGCAATTTGGCCACCAAAACATGAATCTCTTCCAACAACTCAGGATCTTCTAATTCATCCATCAAATCTTTCTTTTGTCGAATAGAGCATGATGTCTGCCATTCACACCCCACGCTTTAGAGGCGGTTTTTGAGCTTCTCAAGTGCCAATCCAAACCTACTGATATTTTTTATCAAGTTTCACATGTGAATTCCATTTAGCTGTCATAAATTGAGGATGAGTGAGCCGAGTTTTCTCAAACGGGAAATCCCTATAAGTCTGGCCCAAGGGAAAATCACTTAAATGTCTTAAAAAGGTCAAATGACCCCTGAAATTTTCCAAATTTAGGGTACATCCAAATTTGAACTACATCTAAATGCAACGGCTAACCATAACGGTTTGAAAAATCATATTTGTGTACTTGTGTGCGAGTTAATTCCATGTGTAGTAAATTGGAACGAATTTTTAAACATATTGGTGTCACGGCTTGGACACATGCAAGGAGTGCTATGGCATTTAAATTCCAAAAAAATAAAAAATGACAAGACGATGTAAATATCCGGTGTTCAAAAAAGAAAGTGTAAAGATCTGGTAAGACAACCGGGCCCCACACGATTGGCACTCTATTTCGCGCCTCGAGGTTTGGAAGGTGAGTGGCGCGGGTTATTAATCAGACACGGTTCTATATTGAAAACCGTCAACTATTAAGTTCACACATGACTTTTGCTATGGGAATCGTGTGTAATTCAAATTACAGTACTCATAAATTCCGGCGGTTGGCGTGTGTACTGTTCTCGTCGATCTAGATTCCGTCTGCCAATAAATACTACCTTGCTCATGTCGTCCCGCCTGCATTCTCACTACATCCTCCCCTCGCTCGCCCTCTCTCTCTCTCTCTCTCTCTCTGTTGGATTTCGGGTTCCGGTAGACCCTCAATGTTCAAACTCTGGGGTGCACGCGGAGATCACACCTCCCGCCTACCGACATCTCGTCGCCTCGCAAGGATCTAAACTACATGAAGAACAACACAAGGGACACGAGATTTATACTGGTTCAGGCCACCATTGTGGTGTAATACCCTACTCCAGTTTGTGGTGTGGTGGATTGCCTCAGGGACTGATGATGAACAATACAAAGGGAGAACAGCCTCGCGAGGGGCTGTTCTTGGCTGGTGCGATGAACTGCTTGGGTGAGTCCAGTCGCTTCTCTGTCTCTCTCTTTTGTTGATCCCTCGATGCCTCTACCCTGTGGGTGGCTAGCCCTATTTATAGAGGGAGGCCCTGGCCTCTTCCCAAATATTGAGCGGGAAGGGCGCCAATAATTGGCCATTTTGAAGGGGAACATCTAGTACACTTATCCTGACTAAAGTCAGTCCTTGCCTGCCAAAGACCCTGACGGTGACGCCGGCTTGGGCTCCACGATGACCTCCATCCTGCCGTCCTGCTGGTCTTGGTCTTGTTGCACCGAAATGGTTGCCTTTGCTTGATACTCCTGCCTACGCTTGCCCCCTTTGCACCAAAGAGGAAACATGGACTCTACGCAGGTCGGCGCCCTCCTGGCCTCGGTCGTCATGGCTTGCATCATGGGAACCTCGTGAGGTACCCCGCCTTGATCTCTCCGCCTCCTCGCGAGCCAGCCTGATGAGGCTGTGCCCGAGGGAGCCTCCTGTCGTCCGCCCCGCGAAGCTTGGCCCCTCGCGAGGGTCTTGAGCATGTGTTGATGAAGATGGGCCGTACTGGGCCACTCCCTGAGCCACGCCGCAGGCCGCAGGCAGGCAAGTCTGGGTACCCCCATTCCCAGAACGCCGACAGTAGCCCCCGGCCCAAGGCGCGCCCGGACTTGGCTTAGCAGAGAAGCGAAGGGGCAAGTGCGAAGCGCCGCGGGCCCCATCAGCCCGCAGCCTTGGGCGCCGCGTGGCGGTAGGTTGGATGTGGGCATCCTGGCTCCCCCATGATGCCTCGGCAACTGCACGAATTGACAAGAGAGCGGTACCCATCTAGGCTTACCTTCTTTGCCTTCTCTAGTCATTGCCCAGATCCCCTTTCTCGCTCCTATCCTTCTCGCTTCCGAAATCACTAGATCTACTCCAACCCTGCATCTTAGCAAGGCATGGCGCCTCGCCAGACCCCGGCCGGAGCATGGTACTCGCCCGCTCTGGATCCTCCGAATGTGTCAGAGAAGAACCTTGCTCGGACGCGCCAGATGATGGCGGCGCAAGGCAACGATGGGGCGGCCGTGCTCAAGGTTGGTTCCGCCCTTCCCGAGGACAAAGGAAGCACCTTCTACCCGCTCTTCGTGAGCGCCATCACCGCCGGTCTGGTGCCCCCCTTTTTCGAGTTCTTTCTTTCTGTTCTCCACCATTACAACCTGCAAGCTCTGCACCTCCAACCCAACTCTGTTCTTCTCCTGGCGATTTTCGCCTACTACTACGAGGCTCATGTTGGGGTAAGGCCCTCGGTGGCCTTGCTGCGTCATTACTTTTACCTCCGGGTCTCTCACGGCCCCATCACCGCATGCGCGAGCTTCGTTGCGTACGCCAACTCCAATGCTATCTCGAAGCCCGGGAAGAGGATTGAAGGCTTCAGGAGCAAGTGGGTCATGGTGGATGCTGGGTGCATCCATCCCCGGCTGATTCTTCCCACGGGGCAGCCCAAGTCTGTCGACGCTTGGTCCCGCGCGGAGCTTGTCGATCCCCGCGCGAAGCCAGTGCTGGAGAGGATGGACGCAGACCTGTGGCCGGGCAACATGGCGACGGCGAAACTGACCGGGGCGTCGCTCCTGAGGGAGTTCCTGGAGCACCAGGTGGCTCCACTCCGGGAGCACTCGCTCCCGCTGTGGAGGCTCGGGGGGGGGGGGCTGATCCCGCCCTTCGCTCAAGCTCAAAAGTCCTGGCCGACGAAGATCTGGCCGCGGTCCTCCAATCCTTGGTTGGGGGGGACGTGGCGAGATTGGAAGGTGCTCCCATACCCCTGTTCCTTCGGGATGATTGGGAGCAGGTGGTGAACTCCATGCCCGCTTTCAACGGGGACGGGCCTGTGCCCGCGGAGGTTCCTGAGGACCTGGCGGCCCTGGCGACGGTGAATGTTTCCTCTGGCGACTCTGGCAGAGAGGAGGAAGAAGAGGAGCAGGAACAGGAGCCCGATTCCGAGGCGACCGACGGGGAGTCGAGAGCGCCCCTCCCTCGACGCAGGTCCCGCGCTCTTCGCCTCATGCTGGACGACGACGAGGATGGCGACGAGCGAGGCGGTGAATGCTCGCCCCTGATCCCGAAGAACGACAGGACCGGGCTAGTTCTCTGCGGGCTTGCTCCGGCTCCGAGGCAATCTTCAGACGTGCCTCCTACTCCCGAGTCTCTTGAGGTTGATCCCAACAGCTGGCTCTCAGGCTTCAAGTTCGGCCGGAGGTTGCTTGAGCCCGCGAGCGATGACCAGTAAGTGCTTGATTCTCGTTTTGCTTCTTGCTTCGTTGCTGAGGCTTGATGTCCATATTCCTTGGCTAGGCCGGTGCCTGGGACGAAAAAGCTGAAGGGGGCCCTTGAGGCTTCGTCCGGGGCAGTACTTCCACCCACGGGAGAAAGGGGCGGCAAGACGCGGGCCTCCCCTGCCCGGTCATCCTCGCGAGGCCTGGCGGGGCGAGCTGGGGCGAGCTCAGCCCCCGTGGCCCAAGCGACTCCCGAGGTGTCCCTGCCTGATGCCACTGCCGCAGTCATCGGGGCGCAGAAGGTCCCAACTCATGGTGTTGTGATCACGCTGCCGTCTTCTCCTCCTACTCCGCCAACTGCCATTTCTCCGACTCCTTCTAATGTCCTGGATCGTGCTGTTGCTGAGCTGGACCGACTGCGAGAAGATCTTCAGGGCACCGACCCTCGCTTGGTGGCCGGGCGCCTGGAGCTGGCCTCCGGCTGGGTCCGCTCTAACGCTTCAGTCCGAGCGGCGCTGGCTCAGGCCACGACGGCTTGCGACAAGGAGAAGAAGACCATCCTTGAGGCCAAGGCCGCTCGCGATGCCGCCTTGGGTGAGGTTGCGGATGTCCGGGGTCGCTGCAAGGTGCTGGAGAGCGAGCTGCAAGGCCTGCGCGAGCAGATCGCCAAGGAGGCCCGTGACCGCCATGAGAAGGAGGAAGATATGAAGGCTCGCGAGGCTGCCGCCAAGGACCAGGATGCCAAACTTGATGAACGCCATGGACGCTTAGGTGTGCTGGAGCAGGCGTTGGAGGGGAAGAGGATCGAGCTGGACGGCAAGGTGCGGGTCCTGGCGGAGGACCGCGTGGCCTTCGCGAAGCTCGAGGAGAAGGCTCGCACCTTGCTAAAGACACTTTATGATAGCGGCCTGGAGAGCCCGCTGGCCGGCACCAAGGACGGCCCCGCCAAGCTGCTTCCCTTCCTGGTCTGCGCCCTTGAAGATGTCGCCCTCGGCCTTGGCCCAACGGCTGAGGCTGAGGCGCGTGTCCTTTCTTCTGCAGCGTTGACGCGCGTCTTCACCCACGTCTACTTTCGCGACCCCGACGTTGACCTTGACAGCCTGCTAGAGCCCGTGAGCGGCGAGCTTGCCATTGTCGCTGCTGAGGTCGTGAAGGGTCGAGCAGAGGCTCTGCTGGCGAAGTTCCGTGCTTTCAGCACCAAGCCAAGGCGAGGCGCTGCCGATCCTGAGGCTCCACGAGGCGAAGTCGCCCAGCGCAGCTCCGTCACCAGCGATGGCGCTGCCAGAAAATGACCCCTTCACGGCTCCTGTCCTGTTTTTAGCTCCTGCAACATGCATCATGCCTCGTGGAGGCATTTAAACTTGTGTTTGGCGTTGTGAAAGCACTCTATGGACTGTAATATTTGCTTTTGAATTCCTTAAGATTTGCGCTTTTCCTTCCTACTTGCTTGTGTTCTACGTCGGCAGAGCCCGGCCCCGCGCATACCTCAGCTGCCGTTAGCCCCGACCGAAAACCAGGACGGGACCAAGGAGTGAGGGGCTACGTGACAAGTTAGGCTCTTGAGCCGCGATCCTCAGGAGTCCCCCTTGACGCACAAATAGCAAGTAGGGAGGGGAGATGTATGAGTAAATCTACCGTTCTACGTTGGCAGAGCCCGGCCCCGCGCATACCTCAACCGCCGTTAGCCTTTCAGAACTAAGGAGTGAGGGGCTACGTGACAAGTTAGGCTCCTGAGTCGCGATGCTCAGGAGTCCCCCTTGATGTTCAAATGGCCTTCGTACCTAAGCTCTGCTCGAGGAGTGACGTGCGACGAACCAAGCCCGAGGGGCCTGGCTGGGTGGCGTGCGCCTGGGCGTGACCTAGGCGTAGCCCCCATGCCCCGCCCCCTCGCGCGGCACTCCCGAGGGGAGGCGTTATGATGGGGACGGACACTGAGCTCTGGGCTCCCTAAGGTTGATGCGGCCGGGGGCCACCCTCAGTTGTTTATCACCAGCGCGGAGCATAGCGCTTCCGTATATGTATGGGCATAGCCGCTCCTCGGCAGTGTCGTCAGCCAGCAAAGAGCATGGTGCTTCCACTAGTGCGTGGGAGGGGGCTCCCCTCTGGGAGGAGCCCCCGGGGCGTGTACAGCCCCTCCCTGACACGTGGCTGGCACGGTAGGACCTGACGAGGTGTATCTGGGCACCCGTGAGCCAGCGCGGGACTCACGGGGCCCTACCTCAAGGCGGGTTGCGCCTGGCTCTGGGCCTTTACTTGTAATGTGTTCCTGCAAATTTGGTTAGATGCCGACGCTCTACGTCCTCAGGTCCCGGCCCTCGAGCGAGCTCAGCCGTTGCTGGTATGCCAGGTCGCGATGTCGTGGACAAGGCCAGAGGGTGAGGGCTGGAGAGCTAGTAAGATCCCATGAGTCGCGATGCTCAGGTACCCCCCCTTTAACGTGCAAGCGGCCAACATGAAGGAAGAAGGGTGCCGTGGACAGGCATCAAGTAATGATCATGATGAGTCAAACGCACGACTCGAATAAACGCGAGAGGGGTACATGCCACTGGGTATAGACCGAGTGGCTTGGGGATAATGCAGCCCGAGGGGCGCCCCCGATAAAGTAAACTAAAAACATGAACCAAAGGGATACATGCCGCAGGGACGGACCACGTGGCCTGGGAATGGTGCAGCCCTGGGGGGCGCTCCCAGCTGAAAATGAAACTCGAAGGATGTCACCTGATGATGTTGAAGATGGAGGGATGCAGAAGTAGCGGATGGCGTGCGCTGCGGAAGCCGATCTTCACGAGCCCCCGGGCCCAGGAGCCTCGGGAGGCTCCGGAGGCGTCGGCGGCTCCTCGCGGACCATCTCCATCTCCGCGAGGACTGTGGAATGCCTGACCGCTTGAGCCTCCAGGATGCTCCTCATGAGGCGCTGACGCACAGCAGCCGCGTTCGGCAGGCCGTAAGGCATGCGAACATAGCTTTGGGCTGGACCTTCGCAGCGTCCCACGCGTGAGGGCCAAAGGCGCTCCTGAGAGGCGGCTCGGTTGAGTCCTGGTATGTCGATGCAGATGCGCAACCCACCATCCTCGCCTGGGTGGGGAGCTACGGCGGGTAAGCGGCGGCTGTCACTCATGAATCTTGACTCCTGCAGCTCCTGAATGATCTCACTGACGAACTCCTGAGGGTTTGGCCCTCCTTGCCTTGCTCCTTCCTGAGGGAAGCGTGCTTTGAAGCACGCCTCCAAGTGGTGCCCGAGCGCCTCCCTCGTGATCCTAGCAAAGTCGATGGCCCTCCAGGAGAGAGCCCCCGAGCCTTTCTCGAAGAGGGCGCCGGGAGCGCCTTCCTATGCGACAGATGGAGGCGCCCCCTGAACAGGCGCGGACCTTGAGGGGCCTACCTCCCGAGGGGTCGGACCATGCGATGTCTTCTTCTTCTTAGGGGCAGCCTCGGGAAGCCTTCCGCTCCTGTGATCCGGGTCTTCAATTGACGCGGCTTGGAAAGCACATTCCAGGGAACACACAGCGTCTCTCTTTTCACAAGGCACCGTGATGACTCCACCGCTTCCTGGCATATTGAGGACATTGTAGCCGTGATGAGTCACAGCCATGAACTTGGCCAGGGCTGGGTACCCGAGGATGGCATTGTACGAAAGGCGAATGTGAGCGACGCCGAAGTCAATGAGCTCAGTGCGGTAGTTGTCGCGCTTCTCAAAGGTAACAGGAAGGCGGACCTGCCCTATCGGAACCGTGGAACCATCAGTGACTCCTGAGAAAGGCTTGGTTGGCTGCAGATGATTGTAGGGCACTTGGAGATTGTTGAATGTCTTGACGGATAGGACATTGAGCCCTGCTCCGCCATCGATGAGGGTCCTGGTGACTTGCACATTGCTGATGATTGGGGAACAAAGCATCGGGAGGACTCCGGCTGTGGCTGCACACTTGAGCTGATCCGCTGAGCTGAACGTGATGGCGCACGCTGACCACCTGAGAGGGCGTGTGGCCTCAAGCTTGGGGAGGACTGCATTCACTTCATGAGCAAACTGCTTGAAGATGCGCTGAGAGGCCGGGGCTTGAGCGCCGCCCAAGATGCAAGTGATTGCGCGCGGCTCCTGGAAGCCTCCAGCCCCCTCGTCCTGATGATGGTCTTCATTCCTCCTCGACTGTGGTGGGGGAGGCCCGCGTTGCCTTGTGGGCGATCCTCGCGAGGCTGATCCCTCCAACCTCCCTCGCGAGGCAGGTCCCTCCAACCTCCCTCACGAGGCTGGTCCTGCCAGCGGTCCTCGCGAGGTCGGTCACGCCACCCTTGGCGAGGGCCACGGTCTTCCCATCGTCCTCCACCTCTTCCTCCTCCTCATCCATAGCCCCAGTCGCTGCGCTCGGGGCGTCGGCCGACACGCACGTCCCGCACGGCCCTGAGCTCTTGGCATTCGTTGGTGTTGTGGGTGTGGAGGTCGTGGTACACGCAGTACCGGCTGCCCTTGGATGACTCATGCTGATCCCTGCCTCGCTTGGTGTCCGGCTCTGCTGCAAGCACGGCAGCCCCCTTGCGCTTCACGTCCTTGACCTTGGGCTTCTTCTCTTCTGGGTCGGAAGCTGGCAGCTCAAGGAGGGAAAGGCGCCCTTCCTCAGCCCTAGCGCACTTGGTCGCCAAATTGAACAGCTCCATGGAGGTGCACAGGTCCTCATGGATCGCGAGCTCCTCCTTCATCTTGACGTCACGCACGCCATCAGAGAAGGCTGAGATGACGGCCTCCTCAGACACCCTAGGGATCTTAAGGCGAGCGCTGTTGAAACGCTGGATGAACTTCTGCAGGGTCTCTCTTGGCTGCTGCTTGATGCGGCACAAGTCGCTCATGACCGAGGGCCGGTCGCGGGTGCCCTGGAAGTTGGCGATGAATCAGGTGCGCATCTCGTCCCAGGAGGAGATCGTGCCAGGAGCTAGGTTCAGGAGCCAGGTGCGGGCACCGTCCTCGAGCGCCATGGGGAACCAGTTCGCCATGACCTTCTCGTCCCCGTTGGCGGCTTCGATGCCCAGCTCATAGAGCTGGAGGAACTCCGCAGGGTCAGCCATGCCATCGTAGCGCGGGGGCAGATCTGGCTTGAACTTGCCCGGCCAGGCCACGCAGCGCAGCTCGGCGGTGAAGGCACGGCAGCCTGCAGTGGCCGCGGGAGGCCTTGGGTGACGGAGAGCTTGATCTTGGAAGTCTCTGTCCGCTGCTGCCAGGAGTAGCGCAGGGTCTTGACGCGCTGGAGTAGGAGCGCGTTCGTGCGGGGCCAGTGCGGGGAGCACACGGGCAGCTTCTTGGGGGCGAGGGATCTCTTGGCAGCTCTTCTCTTGTTGTGCTGGCGCCGGACGGAGTGGGTTCCGCCCAGGGGCCACACGCCTTGGGGCCAAGGCGCCTTCTTGAGGGGGAGGCGGCTAAGGCGCCCCCGGAGCTTCGTCACCCGCGCAGGGCGGGGCACGGTGTAGCGAGAGGGATGGCGCAGGGGAGCCCCCAGCGGCGCTAACGAGCTCGGTGATGCGGGCGAGCCACTCATCGTAGAGGTCATCGACGGGATAGTAGTACAGAAGATCCCGCGCCAGGAGTATCGCGACATGCGCATCCGCAGAAGCGCGACGGGCGTGGGACGACGAACCGGCTGGAGTCAGTGACGGGGTGGCGGTGCGGCCTTCTCGCCGCATCGAAGGATGCAGGGACGACGCCTGCTGCTCGTTTCCCGCCGGGCCGGTGGCGGCGTTGACGGCAGGCGGCGGGGAACGGCGGGGGCGCCCGCCGACGGGGGCCGTTTGGGCGACGCGAGTGGCGAGAGCGGCCCGGCGCTCGGCGCGGGCTCGACGAGCGTCTGACATGGATGCGACGGGCGGCGAAACACAAGGCGACGGAAGGCGGATTCCGGCGCACCCCTACCTGGCGCGCCAAATGTCGGATTTTGGGTTCCGGCAGACCCTCAAGGTTCGAACTCTGGGGTGCACGCAGAGATCACACCTCCCGCCTACCCACGTCTCGTCGCCTCGCAAGGATCTAAACTACACGAATAACAACACAAGGGACACAAGATTTATACTGGTTCAGGCCACCATTGTGGTGTAATACCCTACTCTAGTTTGTGGTGTGGTGGATTGCCTCAGGGGCTGATGATGAACAGTACAAAGGGACAACAGCCTCACGAGGGGCTGTTCTTGGCTGGTGCGATGAACTGCTTGGGTGAGTTCAGTCGCTTCTCTGTCTCTCTCTTTTGTTGATCCCTCGATGCCTCTAGCCTGTGGGTGGCTAGCCCTATTTATAAAGGGAGGCCCTGGGCCTCTTCCCAAATATTGAGTGGGAAGGGCGCCAACAATTGGCCATTTTGAAGGGAAACATCTAGTACACTTATCCTGACTAAAGTCGGTCCTCACCTGCCAAAGACCCTGACGGTGACGCCGGCTTGGACTCCACGATGACCTCCATCCTGTCGTCCTGCTGGTCTTGGTCTTGTTGCACCGAAATGGTTGCCTTTGCTTGATACTCCTGCCTGCGCTTGCCCCCTTTGCACTAAAGAGGAAACAAGGACTCTGTGCAGGCCGGCGCCCGCCTGGCGCCCGCTTGGCCTCGGTCGTCATGGCTTGCATCATGGGCACCTCGTGAGGTACCCCGCCTTGATCTCTTCGCCTCCTCGCGAGCGAGCCTGACGAGGCTGTGCCCGAGGGAGCCTCCTGTCGTCCGCCCCACGAGGCTTGGCCCCTCGCGAGGGTCTTGAGCATTTGTTGATGAAGATGGGCCGTACTGGGCCACTCCCTGAGCCACGCCGCAGGCCGCAGGCAGGCAAGTCTGGGTACCCCCGTTCCCAGAACACCGACTCTCTCTCTCTCTCTCTCTCTCTCTCTCTCTCTCTAATCTCTGCCATGGCGCTGCCGATATGCCCACATGCCGACGAGGAGGCGCCGCCCCCCGAGAATCCTCAGTCGAAGAGCAGCGACGAGGAGGACCCCTACGCGCCGCCGGACGAGGTTGTACCGGACCCTCCCAACTTTGGAGTGGTTTTGGGGCTAATACAATCTTTGTCTATGAAAGTCGCTGCCGCCGGCTGAGAAAGCCAGACAAGTGGCGTTCAAGAAGGAGATGGCGGAGGAGGAAGTCAGGTACCAGGCGGCCTGTGAAGCCCGTGATGCCGCCTGAAAAAGGACACAGTGGAGCTTTGGGGGCGGGCGTCATCGTGCGGAGGAGGTGTACGAAGATGGGTACTTTGCAAGGAAGGTCAAAGGCGCTAGGCGCCTCATCGTTGCCTTCGGGCCGCGGTGGCGGAGCGGGTGATGGCCATGGTGGCCGGCAGTGGAGTGGCGGCCACGACGGCCACCACCCGCCTTCTGGCCACGGCGGCGGAGCGGGCGATGGCCCTGGCTATCGACGGTGGTGTGGCGGCCACGACGGCAGATGGTGGGGTAGCGGCAACGGCGGCCGACAACAGCTGCCGACGGGCAGCGGCGACGGAGTGTGTGGTGGGTGTTCCGCGAACACCCAACAGGGACGCCACGCGCACTACACTACACCAGGGACTGTGCCGACAGAGGAGGAGGGGGCTTTCTTCGGGCGACAACGCGATGCCCACCCTCCAGCCACGACGAGGAGGAGCACCGCACCAGCGAAGCTGACGAGGATCTCTCGGGCAGTGATAGCTCTCCGGAGTGCTCGAGCAGCGAGGTGCTTAACCCGTTCCCGTTCCTCCTCTTATTGATTTACTCTTTCACCGACAAATTTTTGATGTTTTGCTCCTCGTGTTGGCGCTTGCAGATGGAGACGGTGCGACTGGACTCTTCAAGAATATATTCGCTTCATTTTAGATGTTTCTTCGAGTTTTGTTAGGGTTTCTGTCTTGCTCAGGAAGACGAGACGATGGTGGCTCCCTGAAAATGAAATAAGGTGAACTGTTCAGAGGTTGATTGCGGAGTACCCTTGGGCGATGGGCAACTCCGCTGGCGCCTTCGCGGGCCCCTCCGCCACCTCTGCCTCCGCGCCGCCGGCGCCCCTCCCCGCCCCCTTCCCGCCGGCCTCTCCGGCCGCGGCCCCGCCGCCGCCCTCCGC
>NC_057813.1:389702486-389725282 GCF_018294505.1 Triticum aestivum
GCCCCTCCCCCGACTCCCTCCGGCGGGAGAAGGAGCTCCGGCGTGAGCTCCGGGAGCTTCGGGACGGCCGCCGCTCCCCCTCCCGCCGTGATGACCGGGCGCGGTCCCGGTCGCCGCGGGCGTCGTCGGGGGACTGGCGCGCCCGCCGGCGCTCCCCGTCCTCGTCCCGTCGTCGGGAACGCTCCCCGTCCCCCTCCCGTTCGGCCCGGGTCGGCTCACCTCGCCCGCGGGACGGTATCCTCCCCACCCCGGACACTCGCCGCTACGTCCCTCCGCACGCGGCCTCCACTGGGGCTGCGGCCCCGGCTCCGGCTCATGGTGGTGGCACCTCCCGCGGCCGTCCTAGGCCTGCCAAGAAGAAGAAGCGCCGGGGTATCCGCCTCACTCCGGCCGTGCCACCCCCCACGGGTCCGGGAGCCTCCTCCGCTCCGGGCCCCGTCTCCGATCTCCCTCGCCCCCCATGCTTCAACTGTGGGGTGAGGGGGCATTCTCAGGTTGCTTGCATCAACCCCCAGTGCTGCTACCTCTACAAGGATCCCGGCCGCCCCGCCATTCTGTGCCCGGATAGACCGGTGGTTTCGGAGCTCATGATCTATGGGCATGGGATTGAGGGGTTGGGCTTCTTCCACCTCGAGCTCCCGGACGCCCCTCCTCCGTCGCCCTCCCTTCAGGCGATTGTCACGGTCGTTGATGGGGTGGCGTCCCTAGAGATGATCGAGGCTGAGCTCAACCACCTCTACCGCCACCAGTGGGACTGGGTGGTCACCCCCACAGCCGGGCACATCTTCTCCGTCGTCTTCCCCGACTCCGTCAGCTTCGGCTACGCGACGCGTAGTGGCCGGATCACTCTCGCGCTCAACCAGCTGGTTGTCGAGATATCCGAGCCAGTACTCGACGCTCAGGCCGTGGCTGTCCTCGACACCGCCTGGATCCTCATCTCCGGTCTCCCCGATATTGCGCGGTCCGAGCTCGTCATCCGCCAGATGTCTCGCCTCTTGGGCAAGGTGGTGGTGGTCGACGAGCTCTCATTGCGCAAGGAGGAGGAGGTGCGGGTCAAGGTCAAGTGCCTCGACTCCTCCAAGCTACGCACTTCGGTCCGGGTCTTCTTCAACGACCAGGGCTTCGACCTCAGGATCGCCCCCGAGCCTCACAACCACGTTGGGCGTCCCCGCTTCCTCGACGTCGGCCCCCTGGTGACAACTCGGGGCCCGGCGGAGACTACCACGGCCGCCACCGCTCTCGTTCTCACCGCTCGGATGAGGAGGGGGCGTCCGAGGACTCCCGCTCCCCATCCCCCTCGCCCTCCCTCCGTCTGCGGGGGGCAAGGGCCGCCAGGCCGCCTCTCGCCCCCCGGTGGATGGCCCGCCGATCTCTGACGTATCGCCATCCGAGGGGAGCGACATCTCCAATGTGGGCCTGGTGGTTTGCCCGGCCTCCTCCCCGCGCTCCCCCACCTCGTCCCCGCCACCTGTGCTGGCCCCGGTCGGCCTGCTCGGCGGCCTGCTCTCCGACTCTTCGGCGGTGCCCGCGGGTGGGGGGACGCCTCCTATGGTTGTCCCCCCCACTCCGGCTTCGCCTCCCCTCGTCGCCGTCTCCTCCCCGCAGACTGACGCTCCTCCGGCCCCGTTGTCTCCACGGGCTCCCTCGGAGGCCTGCTCTCCGGCCCCCAGTGCGCCTCCTCCCCCTCTGGCCACACCATCACCCCCGGCCCAGATCTTCCTCGGATGTGCTGGGTCGGGACTGCTGCCCTCCCCTCCGTCGTCTCCTGGGGCGGGGGCGGCCCGGATCATCATGCCTCTAGCGGCCCAGCCCCCCCTCCCCGGTCTGACGCCTACTCCCGTCGCAGTCGGTTGGCCTCCTCCCCGGTGGTGGCCTCCCGCCGGAGTGCTCAGCTGGACGCTGCCCACCCTGAGGGCAGCCCGGCGCTGCCCATCCCCGAGCGGGCGGAGCTCCGCGCTGCCGCCCGTAACCTGGAGCCAGGTACGCCCTCCATTCCCCCCTCTGCTTCGTCTTGTTCTTTCTCTGCGCTTGAGTCTGTTCCGCTGGGTCATCTCGCCAAAGTGGCCTCCGACTCCGCGATCATTTTCCGAGGGGAAGTTGGCCCCCCTCTCGCCCAGATCGCGGCCATCAGAGCCCGTGAGGTTCTCGATGGGAAACTTGCGGAGGCCCGGGCGGCCCTCCTCGTTCCCCCAGCCGCCTCTACGTCTGGGGGATCTTCCTCTCCGCCTCAGCCACAGCCGACGGCCCCTCCTCCCTCGGTGGCCGTGCCAGAGATTCAGGGACGCACCCGCTCCCGCACGGTGGCCCTTCGTGCGCTTAGCGCTTCCTGTGTTCTGGGGTCAAGTAGCCCCCTAATGGCTCCTTAATGCGGGCCCTCTTCTGGAACATCCGCGGCTTCGGCCATGATGGCGCCGCCGCCAGTTAGTGGAATAAATGCGAGATGAGCACATCGGCATCGTGGCTGTGCAAGAGACCATGCGTCGCGATTTTGCGCTCCCTGAGCTTGACCGGCTGAGCTCTCACCTCTTTGCGTGGCACTGTCTCCCTTCTAGTGGGAGCGCGGGCCACTCGGGTGGCATCCTTTTAGGTGTGAAGGATGCCACCTTTGAGGTGGGCAGCATGGATAGGGGCGAATTCTTCGTCAGCATGGAGCTTTTCGAGAGGTCGCTCAACTTCAAGTGGGAGATCATCATTGTCTATGGACCGGCCGATCATAGTAGGTCGGCCTCCTTCTTGGAGGAGCTCCACCGGAAAATCTCGGCCGCCTTCCTCCCCGTGGTTGTCGGGGGCGACTTCAACCTGCTGCGCGTTGCAGAGGACAAGAACAATGGAAATGTTTGCTTTGCCCGGATGGACATGTTTAACGACTTCATTGCCGACCTCGCCCTCCGGGAGATTGATCGGGTTGGGGCCCATTTTACTTGGACCAACCGACAAGCCTCCCCGACCCTGTCCGTCTTGGACAGGGTCCTAGTTTCCCCGGAATGGGACCTCCGATGCCCCCTAGCCTCTCTTCGCGCCATCACCCGGATTGGTTCCGACCACGTCCCCTTGCTCCTCTCCTCCGCGGACGAGCGTCCGCCGATCCCCCCTCGGTTCCGGTTTGAGACCTTCTGGCTTTCCCAGGCCGGGTTTACCGACGCCGTCTGTGCTCGGTGGATCGAGGCTCGGGCCCACCCCCACCCTCGCCCCCTTCTGCTATTGACGCGTGGCACTTCTGTGCGAAGCGTGGCCGACAATTTATGAAGGGCTAGGGGGCCAACCTGGGCCGTGACGCCAGGGAGCGTAAGAAGGCGTTGCTCACCGCGATCCAGGCCCTCGACTTTCGGGCTGACGCAGTGGGTCTCTCCCCGGACGAGTGGCTCTCCCGCTATGACCTCGAAGACCAGCTCTCCGTGATTTACACCGATGAGGAAGCCTATTGGCGCCTTCGGGGCGCTCAGCGTTGGGTCCTGAAGGGTGACGCAAATACGGCTTACTTCCAGGCGATTGCCAATGGGCGCCGTAGACGCAACACCATTCCCTGCCTTTGGGATGGGGTAACCCTCCTCCAGGACCCCCGGGACATCTGCTCCCATGTCGACGGCTTCTATCATTCCCTCTTCTCTCCCGCTCCTCGGAGCGGCATCTCCCTCGCCCCTGATTGTTGGGCCGGCGCCCAACTTGTCTCTGACGCAGAGAACGCGTCCCTGACGGCCCCCTTCTCTGAGCAGGAGGTCTGGGAGGCCATCAAGGGTACGAACTCCTCCTCTGCTCCGGGCCCGGACGGTCTTCTGGTCATTTTCTTCCAGACCTTCTGGAACGTGATTAAACCAGAGGTCATGGCCATCTTTGATGAATTCTTCGTGGGATCTATTGACCTAGGCCGCCTCAACTTCGGGACCATCTCCCTCATCCCCAAGGTCCCTGGGGCGACTGACATCCGCCAGTTCCGCCCGATTACGGTCATTAACGTGATCTTCCGGATCCTGGCCAAGGGGTACGCCAATAGGGTGACCCTGCTTGCAGATCGGATTACCCACCCTAACCAATCAGCCTTCATTAAGGGTCGGTACATCCTGGATGGTGTCCTGGTGCTTCATGAGGTTCTTCATGAGGTCCGGGTCAAGCGCTTGAAGGCGGTCTTTCTGAAGATCGATTTTCACAAAGCCTATGATACGGTTAGCTGGTCCTTCCTTAGGGAAGTCCTTCTTCGGAAGGGCTTTGACGACCGGTGGATCACGAGAGTCATGCAAATGGTCTCTTGCGGTCGCACGGTGATCAGCATCAACGACGAGATTGGTCCCTTCTTCCCTACCCTATGTGGGGTGCGCCAAGGCGACCCCTTCTCCCCGTTCCTCTTCAATATGGTCGTGGATGCTTTGGCCTCCATTCTCGATAAGGCTAAAGCCGCGGGCCACATCCGAGGTATTACCCCCCACCTCTCTGGGGGCTCGGGAATCTCCATCCTCTAGTATGTTGACGACACGATCATCATGGTCGAAGGCTCGGAGATGGACATCACCAACCTCAAGTTCCTCCTTCTTTGCTTCCAACAGATGTCGGGCCTCAAGATCAACTTTGCTAAGAGCGATGTTATGGTGATGGGATATTCCCCCGCTGAGTCTGTGGCCATTGCCAACAGACTTAATTGCCGCATGGGCTCTTTCCCCACTACCTACCTTGGGACGCCCATTAGTGACTCGCACCTCTCTGTCGCAGACCTACGCCCCTCCGTGACCAAGCTCCAGACCAGATGCGAGCCCTGGCAGGGGAGGTGGCTTTCCAAGGCGGCCTGGACTATCCTTATCAACTCCTTCCTCTCCAGCCTCCTCTTGTTTCTTATGAGTTTCTACAGCCTCCATGAATCTCTCCATAAGGAGATCGCCAAAATCCAGTCCCGATTCTTCTGGGCTGGCGAGCATGGCAAGCAGAAGTATCACATGGTCAGCTGGCCTGACATCTGCAAGCCCAGGGAGCAGGGTGGATTGGGCATCATGTGCTCTAAATGGATGAATATTGCCCTTCTATCCCGGTGGCTGTGGCGTATCACGCAGGGTCATGGTGGCCTCTGGCTGGACATTATCCGGAATAAGTACCTGCATGGTCAACCCCTTGCCTTCTGCCAGAAATCGGGAGGTTCTCAGTTCTGGCAGTCCCTCGTCCAGCTTCTTCCAGTGCTCCGCATTGGTACCTTTATCTCGATGGGGTCCGGCCTCTCGACGCTCTTCTGGTTTGATCGCTGGGGCGGCGACTCTCCCTTTGCGGCCCGCTTCCCCACCCTCTTCTCTATCGCTGTCGTCCCCATGATCTCTGTTGATAGGGCCCTTCTTGACTTAGAGCGCCTCACTTTCCGTCGGCCATTTGGGCCGGCGGAATCCGCCGCCTGGCGTGAGTTGCTTGACTGCGTTGCTCTGCATGAGCCGGTGGTGGATGGGGATCAGGATCTTGTGCGCTGGCACCTGGAGCCATCGGGCCAGTTCTCTACCAAATCGCTATATTTGGCCATTGCCCCCTCCTCCGCTCCTCTCCCCTATCGATGGTGTGGTCCGTCCGCGTCCCCCTGAAGATTCGCATCTTCATGTGGCAGTGGATCCGTGGACGGATCCCGTCCGGTGTGGAGGTCCGCAAGCGTAATGGCCCGGGCACTGGTATCTGCCCCCTCTGTGCTGTTCCCGAGGACTCCAACCACATCTTCTTCGCCTGCGTCTCCGCCCGGTTCCTCTGGAGCTGCTTTCGCGAGATTGTCGGTGGGAGTTGGTGCCACACCAATTTCGCGGCCTTATTTGCTGAACTCCAATTGTCCCCTTCGTCCTCTCGCCACATTAGGTGGCTCGAGGTTGGGGTCCTTGCCTGAACGCTTTGGACCGTTTGCAATAAGCTAGTGATCCAGCGTACTTCTCTTCATCGCGCTACTGATGCTCTCTACAAATTCTCGGGTTTCTTGCAGCTTTGGCGGCCGCTTAGCCGCCCCCTGGGTCGGGACGCCATCTCTGCCTTCATCGCCGATCTCCGCTCGATGGCCGTCCGCCTGTCGCCCCCGCCGCCGCTGCCTCCGCCGGAGCCTGACTAGATCGCCTGCACTGGGCAGGCTTTGATTTTTCTCTTTCTTCTGGGCTTGTTGAGCTGTGCCCTCAGCAGAACCTTAATACTTTGTTGTGGTACTTGGGTGGTGTGTGTGTGTGTGGACCTGTTGTGGTTGTATGTCTTGTGGCGGTTTGCTTTATTTATAAAGCGGGGCGAAAGCCTTTTTCGGTAAAATGAAATAAAGTTCTTTCCGCCTAGTCCACCATCCCGGTGGTGCGTTTAGTATCGCCGATGGGCGTGTGGAGGTGTGTCTCCGGCGTATTTGTCCTAGGTGAATTTGCTCGGATCTAGTCGTAGTTCGTCTACGTTCGTGTGTTTTTAGGTTGGATCCTTTCGATCTATGCTATGCTTCAACGGTGGCGAGTGTTGTACTGCTGCGCTGGTCCTATGGAATCTTAGCACAACGACTTCACGTTTGTCTACTACAACAAGTTTTGCCCGGCTCCATCGAGGGAGGGGCGATGACAATAGCGCGCCTTCGGCTCGCTTCAGTACTTGTAGTCATCGCTAGGTGGTCTATAGATCTGGATGTAATTTTTATTCTTTTTGTTGTTCGCCGTACTGCCATTTTTAAAGATGAATAGATTGAAAGTTTTTGCGAAAAAAGGGATATAGTGTGACAATATCTATTCTTTTATCCTGGTTATATAGGGAATTTGTAAGTTTCTTTTTATTTGAACGGGTGAGTGAGTAGTTTTGCGATATCACAATAGTCGAAAGGCCGTTTCGCAAAATCCCCTATCAACTGAAACCCTAGCCGCGACCCGCATCTAATTTGAGCCCAGTTCCACCAGCGACATCTCGCCGGAGAAGCCGCTGACACCTCGACGGAACCGACGCCTTCCACCGCCTACGCGGACCTTACCGTCGCGCAATCCAGGGTTCGATGGCCGCGTCGTCTCCGGCCTCCAGCGGCAAGGCGGCGAGCGACTCCTCCGCTCCTCCTCCGGCCCCTTCCCCCGTGGTATCCAATGGTAATGGAACGCCGCAGAAGCCGCCCCCCGTCGCCGGATTCGACATGCCCAAGCCCAACCTCCGTGGCCTCAACAAGCCCAAGTGCATCCAGTGCGGCAACGTCGCCCGCTCCCGGTAAGGGGACCAGGACTTCTCAAGCTTCTCAGGCAGGATTTGTTTCTCGCGCTGGCGCTTATCTCTGTATCTGTCTGGGTTCGTGAAATTTGTGCATTGGTTGGCTTTTCAGGTGCCCGTTCCAGTGTTGCAAGAGCTGCTGCTACAAAGCTCAGAACCCTTGCCACATTCATGGTATGCCTAATAATGCCACTAACGCTGCTGCTGATAGTAGATTAAATTGCATTTTTTTGTTGTTAGCCACACCGGAGCAGTTTTTTTCGCGAACACACAAAGATTTGCATACCATTTCATTGAGGAGGTGGAGTGGGGGGAGAGAATGGTTCAATACATAGCCAAATATGCCACATGCACATGAGCATTGAGTATATGTGACACGGGGAGCAGCCCTAACGGCCACAAGGCGAGGAAATGGCTACTCCTCGGGGATTATGTTAACCAAAGCAGTGACTCCAGTGCGAGCCCATGAACGCCTCGTCTCTGGTGATCTGAGTTAGACAGGTGAGTGTGGGTTGTTCGGTGTTGCACGTCTTCCACAGCTACCACGCAATGAGGATGATGAGCAGTTAGCTGCTTTCCAAGTATATGCACAGTCGCTAATTTAGCCCAGCGTGTGGAATAATTTCCCAATGGCGACCTCCTTTTGGTTTTCGTGTGTGTTTGGTTTGGGCCCCAACTAGCCCAACCTGTCATGACCAAAAATTTTGTACTCTAAGTTGTTGCTTGAATTATAGCCATTGTACCTGCCAAGATTTTGGCAAAATTGCTAGGCATCCATTTGGGGTTCGCATAAGTTTGACAACTTGGATTGATTAGTGCTTGGTTTTAAAAGTGAGGCACATAAAGGATTATAGGTACAGACAGCCAAGTCCACGGCATTGAAAGCGCAAGTAGGAAACAAATCGCATCAATTGGAGGGGAGGAGGCCTTCGAAGCTGCGAAGCATGCAGGCAATACACGTGTTGGTAAAATTGGGCATGCACGGCATGGAGCGAGTCTCACGCAAAAAAACTTCAGTTAAATATAGGAGAAAGGTTCAATACATGACAACCAAATATTCCACGTGCACATGAGCATTGAGCATATGTGACACGGGGAGCACCACTAATTGCCACAAGGCGAGGAAATGGCTACCTCATGGGGACCATGTTAACCAAAGCAGTGGCTCCAGCGCGAGCCCACGAACTAGCCTCGTCTCTGTTGATCTGAGTTAGACAGGTGAGTGGGTTATTCAGCGTTGCACGTCTTCCACAGCCACCACACGGTGAGGATGATGAGCAGTTAGCTGATTTCCAAGTATATGCTCACTAATTTAGCTCAGCCTGCCTGGAATAGTTTCCCAATGGCGACCTTCTTTTGGTTTTCGGGTGTGTTTGGTTTGAGCCCCAACCAGCTGAACCAAAAATTTGGTAAGTTGTTGTTTGGATTATAGCCATTGTACCTGCCAAGATTTTGGCAAAATTGCTAGGCATCCATTTGGAGTTAGCGTAAGTTTGGCAACTTGGATTGATTAGTGCTTGGTTTCAAAACGTGAGGCACATAAAGGATTATAGGGTCAGCCGGCCAAGTCCACGGCATTGAAAGCGCAAGTAGGAAACAAATCACATCAATTAAGAGGGGAGGAGAACTCCGAAGCTGCGAAGCATGCAGCCAATACACGTGTTAGTAAAATTGGGTATGCACGGCATCGAGCGAGTCTCATGCAAAACATCTGCAGTTAATTATAGGAGGAAACGACCAAGCAATTTAATCAGGTAAGATGTGCGTGAGCGCGTGGCGCTTTGGATTCAGTTAGCTTTAATTTAGCAGGATAATCTGCCTGCCTTTTTAACAGCACCAAACGTATTCACACTCGCCGGCTTCTCGCGGGCTTTTTCCATGCCCTCTGCGCACCAACAATTGGCGAAAATAGCGCGGGGACGTCCAGGGCGCGATGGGCGAGGTAAAGTTTTGGCCTCAGGTCAAACGGCAGCCAAATCATACGGGGAAGCTAATTTTTGGTGTTATCAGTATAGGTTGTAAACCAAACACACCCTTAGCCTCTCTCGTCATTCAGCCACACCTGTTTGATGGTCATAGTTCAGGTTTTGTTCGGATGCTTAGCCAATATGCACCGCATGACTGTATCTTAGCTGGACTAGCTGCTTCTTCACCATTTAGCCTCCCTGTTTGATGGTCATAGTTCACAATTTGTGTGGTTCAGTAGCCAAGTCAGCTCACTCTATCTTAGCTAGGCTAGCTAGCCATTATTAGCCAATTCATCTTTCCTGGGGATGATGTTTTGTTATTTTACACTTGATGGCAATGGGCAACTTCCAAGTGTCCATTCGTTTGGTCAAAAATTGAGGTTATGTTTGGGTCTCTCCCAAACTTGCTAGGAAAGGCGTTTGGTATTAATATCATAATAGAAGTCTCACTTTGCTCAGGTTACTGATCTGGCCTTGCATTAGTATATAGTGGAACCAGAACAGGAGCAATGCCTTTCTTTATCTAATGAAGGATAGAGGAAGAGGACGGTCAAGACGAACAAAGAAAAGTCCTGGCAGGCTTAGTAGTTATTATCTAATGAAGGATAGAGGAAGAGGACGGTCAAGACGAACAAAGAAAAGTCCTGGCAGGCTTAGTAGTTATTATGGTAGAACACTTGCTTATGTCTGTTGGTATTTTATTTATGGTACTATTTAAATCTGCCTCTCTTCATTTATCTTAGTTTCTACTCCCTCTGTAAACTAATATAAGACGTTTTAGATCACTAGTGATCTAATAAGACGTTTTAGTTTACAGAGGGAGTACTTCTTTTACATTGTTTTGGTGCAGCATCATGTCTGCATTAAATATATTACTACCTCCGTTCCTAAATATATGACGTTTTGGCAGTTCAATTTGAACTGCCAAAACGCCATATATTTAGGAACAGAGGTAGTAGTAGTAGTGTATCTTTAAACTCTTTATTTTGGAAAATTGGCACTAATCTTTTCTTACTCCACTTATCACTGCAGTTCTCAAACAGAGCAACACATTGCCAGAGAAGACACCACCAGCTCCTATCCCTTTGTCAGACCAACCATCAACCAATTCACCTTTAACCGGGTAATCTTCAGAAACCCCACTAGTAAAAAATCATCTTTATGCAAGAAAGGGTCCTTATTTCCAATGCTTGCTTGTCATTTCTTGTAGTTCTTCGTCGAGGCTGTCTTCCCTACAAAAGCTTCCCCATCATTTTCTGAATTCCATCCGAACAAGAAAGTCCCTTGCCAAGAAGGTTCTTGGCTATTCCACCCTGTTTGATTATTTATAGTAGTTATACTCTCGTGGTTAATAACTTGCAGTACTTGTGCTGTAGGACATTGCAAGCATAAACAAGTGGAGGTTTATGAAGCTAAAGGAACATATGCAAGGAGATATTGATGTTGAAAATGAAGCATATGATAGGTACACACAGAATATTGGATTGCTGGAGGAAACGTTCTATCTCAAAGAAGATTCTGCTGGTGAACATGAAACTGAAGCAACTTCCTCAGAAGAAATGATGGAAATAATGGTCTCTGAGGCAAAGGTGAGGTTAAAATCTGATTGCGCAAATGCAGCTGGCTTTAAAGAGAGGATTGCCACTGTCTTGGACCAGAAGCTGAAGAAACTGCAAGAGAGGAACAGTGCCTGCGAGGAGGATGACAACTCCTCTGACCAAAATCTAGATGACCATACGAAGCCGGTGAAGTTGAACATAAAACAGCAAACAGTGAGAAACGCGAAAACAAACGAGCTGCTTGGTAAGTTGACAAAAGCACAGAGTGAGGATGATTTGAAGCCTTGCCTCAATATCATGGCGCAGCTGTTTGGAAAGGAGATCGCTTCCTCCTCCATGGGCACATCAAACAAGTCAAGCGACCAAGAATCAACCCCTGCAGTTGCGCCCTCTTATTCATTTCCAAAGCTCACAACTAGGCTGGAGGTAGACGAGAACATGATGTCTAAGATCAGCGAGCTATCTTCTTTGAGTCAGGTTGTTCAGCTATAATCTGGGACCTGGAGTGGTCCTATACCTCCAAACCCCAGAGGCATGTCGTGAATACAAAATGTGGACTGGTTTCTTGCTGCCTGAAAACGTCAAAACGTAACCAGTACTGTTTATCTAGCGTTTCCGTACCGTCTTGGTTAAAAAAAAGCATTTCCGTACTGTCTTGAAAAATGTGATGAACTGTTTACAACGAAGTACAAAAACAACCATGGGAGCAATGAGTTTTTTTAAACTTGTGGCACACTATTCAAATCAAATCATGGTTACGTCATTAACAAGTTCAGCTAAACTGCGGAGGGTCATCATCCCATAAAATTACATGGTCTGAATCATATGAATTCCCAGCTAACTTGTGTGCCACCTTGTTTGTCTCCCTTGGACAATGACCAACCTGTCCTCCCAGACGTATGAGGAGGATATGAGGGGACCGGCTGTAGATGCTCTAAGAGACCAAGCTAATTCTGTGCGCTAAGTGAAAACACTCATTCAGAGCAATGAAGTATTCGTTTTCTCAGCAGCGTGCAAAACGATCGGAGGGACTACATCAAGAGGAAATAATCATATTTTATCTGTTTCTCTTATCCAGAAATATCTTGAACACGTTGAAGATTTATACTTGTTTCTTGAAGTCAATGCGGTAAATCTAAAGGATGATATATTCAACCCTTAAAGGTGCGATCATTTTTCTTACATAGGTTCTGAGAACAATGACTGATCTTCTTGCCAGGACTCATATATCAATTCATGATAATTTCATAGATGCCCAAATTTTACACAAAACTGATGGCTCCTAGACTGTCTCTGCGCATGGCCGAACTGGTGCAGATCAAAAAATCAGCTTTGATTCATGGTCGATCAATTCATGACCAGTCAGTTGTGAGGAGATTGCACAAGGACAAGGCAAAAGGAGTGTTACTCAAATTGAATATTTCGTGTGCCTTTGACTCCATCGCTTGGCCCTTTCTCTTTGAAGTTTTATGCGCGAAAGTTTTCTCGAATGTCTGGAGATCATAGGTAGCCACTTTACTCACGACAACAAATCTTGAGTTGTCGTCAACGGCTATGTGGCCACAAGTTCATGCATGCTCGAGGGTTGCGTCAAGGTGACCTGTTGTCGCCACTTCTATTTGTAATTGTCATGGATGTTCTCACTGCAATGATAGTAAGAGTGCATCATCTTGGAGCCATGGATGCACTCCTATGCATCGACTGTTGATTTACGCAGATGACGTGGTTCTCTTCGTGAGGCCTGCCATATCGAACATGAGCTTCGTTAGAGAAACTCTCAACATTTTTTGCACGACTTCATGCCTTTCGCAAAATCTTCTGCTATTATGCTACGTGGAGAGGAGAGGGACAAACGTACGATCACAATAGCCCTTTCGCATGGAATGTTTTCCTTGCAAGTACCTTGGACTTATCTATCTATCAAGCAGTTAACTCGCTCGGAGTGGCAACCAATTGTTGACGAGGTTTAATTGGCTCTCGAGGGAGTGGATAAGGGATGCAGAGCGTTGGCCGCAAAGGAGATACATGGAGGCAAGTGCCTAGTTTAGGACAGTATAACCGCACCTAATCCCTATCTTCTTAGGCCATCAACATCTGGACCATTCATTTCTGTGATCTAGCAATTTCTGGCCGTCTGATCTCCATTAGCGTGGTGTCTCGCACGTCACGCAGCGAGTGGGCTGGCTGTCCTATGGGGACGCTGCTCCCGTAGCCGAATTGAGGTGCGCTGGTTGATTGGGCCATCCGGTGGATTCAGCCTCACCAGAAAGAAGCCCATCTCTCTCCTCACCCACGACCTCTCTCCTCTCTCTCTCTCCATTGGGAACCTTGGTCAGGCGACCCCATCACCGGGAAAATAGGGAGAGTATCTGGTGCTACCAAGACTTAGATGCTACCGTGATACGGGCATCTGGGCCGTTGGATTCTTAAAACGGACGGCATCTAGGAGATGTGGGATCAGCTGGACCTGTGCGTGATTTTTGGAATCCTTGTAGGCTTTTTTGCAAACGTTGCAGAGTTGTTGAGAGCCGTCTGATCTGAGAATCCGACGATATCTAGTGCTACCAATCTCACCGGGATACTCTCCCCATCACCATAGCCGCCGCCTCCCATGCCACAGCCACCTCCCGTCGATCGTACCCAAATCCTCTGCGCGTGGTGGGATTCCCTCATGAGCCATCGGTGTGCCGTTGCGCCGCCGTCGTTTGTCGCCATCTTCACATCGCCGCACCCGTTCCTTCCCAAATCCTTCCTCGGGTGACCTAGGCAACCCCTAAGGTGAGATGCCGCTGCCACATCCCTTCCCTCTGGATCGCAGTCCCTCTAAGCAGCATCATCCATCCCCTTGACTCTCGCATAGCGGTCATTCCGGCGCCTTCCGATCTCCCTATTCTGTAGCGCAAATTTAGGTTGTTGCGGGTGTTCATGTGGCAGCAGCTTGTTTGGGCTACGATTCTCAGGGGTGATCCAGCTCATCCCGGTGACACAGTGACGCGTATGTGGGTGTTAGTCCCAGCCTCCCAGGTTTTGTCGGTTCTGGTGAGGAGAATTTGCGTAAGGAGATTGGGGTAGGATTTGGGGATGAGTACTCTTTGGGAACATCGGTTGCTGAATCTCATGTCGTAGTTCACGGTGTTAGATTTGCAGCTGGAGAAGAAACACGGCCGTGACCTTGTGCAAATATTCTATATGTCCATGGAGCAGTAGAAAGGAAAACTACTTTTCTTTAACATTATAAATATATTTTTATCATGGATGTGGGATTTCATGTTTTAAGCAGGAACTCATGTTTGACTACTCGCTGGTAGATTGTCGGATTTCATGTAAGATCCATAGTATACAATGTGCAGGAATTTATGTTTTGTACTAACCTGATGTTGTTGACGTAGTAGAGTACGACAATCTCAGTTGATTTCAAGGAAAGTGGCAGCGACTACCATGAATAGACATCATGTCCAGTGGCGACGCCACAAGAATCACGTGTGTGCTTCAATTCAAGACAATGTCACCCTTTTACACTACGTCCACGTTGGTCATGCCTACCCTTGAGGTACAACTCTCCTCTCCCTTACACAATATGACTAGGCTGGCGATAAGGGTCATGGCTTCAGATCAATAAGACATGGCTTAGCCCTAACGTAATACAAGGTGCCGACACAGACTGCAGATACACTATGAAAATATCAAAATGTTGACTCGTATGAGTTTCATAGTATATGTAATTATGTACATTGTATTTGTGGATCAATATTGTGTAAAATAGATGGGCGCGGCAACGCGCGCCATCAATGATCTAGTTTCATGGTATAAGGTGTGTCGTCCTAAGTAACTTGGAGGCCTAGGCATCATTGATCTTAGGAAGGAAGGGATCGCGTTGCAATTACGCTAGGCTTGGCTGCAACGCGCTGCTGATACGAGACCATGGAAGAGACTTCCCCTCGCCATCGATTCATATGTTCAAGGGACTTTCAACAGCCTTGTGCGTTGGCATGTGGGATCGGTCGACCACATCGTTTTTCGGAAGGATCGATGGCTCGACGGTGCTACTATCCTGAGATCGCACCAATTGTGGTTGCTCATATAAAAGCTCAAACGATCAACCATCGCAAGTCACTGATGGTTTGCACTTGAACCAATGGTTGTCCGACATCAGAGGTGAGTTATCCACTCAAGGAATGGTGGGACGCCCTATTGTCAGTGGATCTATTTGCTGGGCATGATGATCAAGCAATCTGGAAGTGGAACGAACAAGGAATCTACACATTGGCGTTGGCCTATCAATGCTTTTCCATTGTGGTGTGGTTGTTGAGGGAGTCCTGGATTTGGGGGTCCTCGAATGTCTGGCCTATCCAATATGGGCCGGACTGGTGGGCCGTGATAAAGTGGAAGACCACCCCCCGTGTCCGGGTAGGACTCATGTGTGCGTGGGTAGCAAGATTGGTGTCCGGATATGCTCTTTCCTTCTCCTATAAACCGACTTGGTGTAACCCTAGGCCCCTCCGGTGTGTATATAAACCGAAGGGTTTAGTCCGTAGAGGCTATCATAATATTCATAGGCTAGACAATTAGGGTTTAGCCATTACAATCTCGAGATAGATCAACTCTTGTAACCCCTATATTCATCGAATATAGTCAAGCAGGACGTAGGGTTTTACCTCCTTAAAGAGGACCCGAACCTGGGTAAACATTGTGTCCCTTTGTCCATTGTTACCATTGATCCTTATATGCACAGCTTGGGCCCCTTACCCGAGATCTGTCGGTTTTAACACCGACATTGGTGCTTTCATTGAGAGCCCTGTTGTGCAGTCCTGAAAAAGCGATCTATGGTTCGCCTAGTCATCAACGACAACATCACCTCTGGAAGGAGCCTAACTTCTGGGCAGATCCTCCAGCTCGGCGGTTTCATCATAGGTGCCCGTATCGCCATCAAGACAATAGCGCCCCCCTACGATCGTCGAACACCGTCTCCTCATCGGTCTCGAGTACTCCGAAAAGATGGATCCGGCAGACATCTCGTCCTTAAACGAGCTGCTAGATCGCATCGCCGCCCTTGGGGCTTCAACGAATTATGGTTGGATTGGGCTTAAACCTGACAAGAGGGAAATCAATCACCCACCGATCACACACCTGGTAGCGGTCATCGAGGAATGAGCCGATGACATCTCTCTCCCTATGTTGAGAACCAAAAATGTTCGGGTCTCCGAACCCCTCGAGTCAGATACCCTCCCTTCGGATGGGACTCCGCGTCCCCCGAACTCTAGATCAGACGTAGGATTGGGGGAGCACTTGGATCTCCCCGGGCCCGAATCGGTCACCTCAGAGATTTTGCAAGCTCTGAACATAGATGTGGGTCGGGATTCAAATTTTAGCCCACCCACCACCACAATCAATACTCTCCAAGCAATTCAGGCCCTCCAGACATATATGACCTGATGTATGTACGACAGCAACCTCAGGAAACGGTCCATCACTTTTGGGCCAGATTCCTACTTGTTAAAAACAAGATCAAAGATTGCTGCGACGACGATGTAATCTCGGTCTTCCATCGCAATTGTACCGACGAGGGAATCCAGAATGCCCTCGACCATCGTCACATATAGAGCTTCATGGAACTATCACAAGTGGTACAAAAGTACTGCGCGATGGAAAGCACATGGAAGGCCCAGAAAACTCAACTAGAGCTTGTTGCCTTTAAGCAGTGTGCGGCCCGGGCTAAACGGATACACCCTAGCGAGGCATCCGACTGTCAGTCCGTTGGCAGAAAAAACAAACCCTTTACAGGACACAGGTCCGTTCTTGACGAACTCTTTGACAATCCCCGTCCGATACATGCGACTCCAAGTATAGACTCAACCCATAGTCTTCGCGCATGTTGGGTACTCAGGCAGGTAGCAAAAAGCGGGGAGGTCATCCTCGCCACCATCACTCTAGGGAAATACTCTCCGAAGAGGGACAATTTTAACGTCCTCACGGTCTTCGAGACCTTTTCTTCAAATAATCGGTGAAAAAGGGCACTCCATGACCTCGCCGAAGTCCACCAAGTAACCGCACTGAGCCCGTGGAACAAGGCGGCAATAACCTTCACTGCCAAAGACGAACCAAAGGCCCGGTCAGTCCGAGCACCCACCACCCTAGTACTAAACCCCATTGTGGACGGTTTTCGACTTACCAAAGTGCTCATGGACGGCGACAGTGGGCTTAACCTCATCTACGAGGACACGCTCGACAAAATGCAGATTGACAGAACACGCATCGAGCAAAGCAGCACCACCTTTCAAGGAATCATTCCCAGTCAAGAAGCATGATGCTTTGGGAAAATTAAATTGGATGTGGTATTTGGCATGCTCGAAAATTACAGGTCCAAAGAGTTGCTCTTCCATGTGGTCCCCTTTAACAGTGGCTATCACGCTATCCTCGGACGGGACACTTTCTCACATTTCCAAGCTATACCCCATTACGGGCATATGAAGCTTAAAATGCCAGGGCCTAATGGAATAATCACAATTTCGAGTGACCTGGACAAAGTGCTCCGAGCCGAAAACAAAACTGCATCCTTAGCCCTCGAGGCACTATCCGAAGCCTGAGCGGCAGAAGAACTTACCACCCTACGATCAACGGGGGATAGAGACGATGTGATTCTCGATAAGAGACCTAAATCCACCTCTTTCAAGCCAGTAGACGAAATAGTTAAATTTCAACTGCACATGACGGACCCTAGTAAAACAGCGTCCATCGGAGCGCAACTGGATCTGGCAGTAGACGTCGCCTTACGCACATTCTTACGCGAAAATTTGGATATCTTCGCCTGGCACCCTTCGGACATGCCCGGGATCCCATGCAGGCTGGCCGAACACAGCCTAAACATCATTAAGGGGTTTAAACCCGTCAAGCAGACATTGCGGCGATTTTCCGAACCCAAACGTCAAGCCATGGGGGAAGAGCTGGCCAAACTGTTAGAAGCCGGGTTCATCAGGCAAATCAAACACCCGGATTGGCTAGCCAACTTGGTCATGGTGCCAAAGAAGGACAAATCCTGGCGCCTTCCTGTCGATTTCAAAGACCTCAATAAGCTTGCCCCAAAGATCCTTTCCCGTTACCCCGCGTTGATAAAATCATCGATGCGACCGCAAGGCATGACTCATTGTGTTTCCTCGACGCTTATTTCGGATACCATTAGATCAAAAAGAAGGAATCCGACCAGGCCGCCACGGTGTTCATCACCCCATATGGCCCTTTCTGCTTCAACACCATGTTCTTTGGGCTCAAAAACGCTGGTGCCACTTACCAACTTATGATTCAAACATGCTTTGGAAAACAAATCGGCAAAATAGTCGAAGCATATGTGGACGACGTGGTCATCAAAACCAAACATGTCGAAACACTGGTGGACGACCTTCGCCTCACCTTCGACAACTTCCGAGCATAAGACATACGACTCAATCCAAAAAAATGTGTCTTCGGAGTTCCAGCCGGAAAGCTACTAGGGTTCATCGTTTCCCATAGAGGAATTGAACCAAATCTAGCTAAAATCCTAGCCTTGTCACAATTGGCTATACCAACAGACCTAAAGCAAGTCCAAAAACTAGTAGGGTGCATGGCGGCTTTAAGCCGCTTTATCTCCAGATTAGGAGAGAAAGCATTACCACTTTACATGCTACTTAGATGCACTGATAGCTTTGAATGGACGGACGCTGCCACAGCCGGATTGGAAGAAATCAAAGCCTTACTAGCAGGCAACCCAATCCTGGCTGCCCCAGGTGTTGGTGAGCCCATGTTGCTTTATATCTCCGCAACTCACCAGGTAGTAAGTGCTGTACTCGTCGTCGAGCGAGGGGAAGAGGGACATAAATTACCCATCCAAAAGCCAGTTTACTACATATCGGAGGTCCTCACACCATGCAAATCCCGATACCCCCACTATCAAAAGATAGCTTATACGGTCTTTATGGCATCTCAAAAACTACGACACTATTTTCAAGAGTGTTCGATCACAGTGGCATCTGAAGTACCACTTAACGACATTATCAACAACAGGGATACCACTGGCCGCATAGCCAAATGGGCCATCGAACTCCTACCGTTCGAAATAACATACAAGCCATGTCGGGCTATTAAATCTCAGGTGTTGTCTGACTTCATCGCTGAATGGACGGAAGCCGAACTCCCTAAAGAGTATAGTTCATACTCCAACTGGACTATGTACTTTGACGGCTCTAAAATGCTAGCCGGACTGGGGGCTGGCGTCATCTTGACACACCACCGGGGACACAATCTGCTACATGTTACAAATCATGTATACGGACTCCAATAATGCAGCCGAATACGAGGCACTTCTACACGGTCTTCACATGGCTGTCTCCACGGGTGTACAATGCCTCGAGGTGCGCGGAGATTCTAACCTCGCAATATCCTAGGTCAATGGAGAGTTCGATGCAAAAGATCCAAAAATGGCGGCATATCGAAATGTCGTATTAAAAATATCAACTCGGTTCGAGGGACTTGAATTCCATCATGTCGCTCGAGACAGTAACCAGGCATAATAAGGATCAACGTGATGATTGTCGATGTCAAAACCGGCGGATCTCGGGTAGGGGGTCCCGATCTGTGCGTCTAAGGCTGATGGTAACAGGAGGCAAGGGACACAATGTTTTACCCAGGTTCAGGCCCTCTCGATGGAGGTAAAACCCTACTTCCTGCTTGATTGATATTGATGATATGGGTATTACAAGAGTTGATCTACCACGAGATCGTAGAGGCTAAACCCTAGAAGCTAGCCTATGATGATTATGATTGTGATCATCCCTCTAAGGACTAAACCCTCCGGTTTATATAGACACCGGAGGGGGCTAGGGTTTACATGGAGTCGGTTACAAAGAAGGAAATATAATATCCGGATCGCCAAGCTTGTCTTCCACGCAAAGGAGAGTCCCATCCGGACATGGGACGGAGTCTTGAGTCTTGTATCTTCACGGTCCAACAGTCCGGCCAAAGCATATAATCCGGCTGTCCGGATACCCCCTAATCCAGGACTCCCTCAGTAGCCCCTGAACCAGGCTTCAATGACGCAGTTCTGTCTTTGGCTTTGCAAGGCGGGTTCCATCTCCGAATACTCCAAAGTAATTACCGAACACCTAAACCATGTCCGAATCTGCAAGATGATCTTCGCATACCGCTGTAGCATAGCACTTCATAAATTTGATCCGCTGGCAATTTTTGCACGGCGTGCTCCTGCATCATGGCCCGGCCCAACATGAACCGGTTTTCCTTAGCCTGCTTCGATACGCGTTGCGAGGCGGTTTTATTGGCTCGTCCTGACAAAGCAGAGATCATGTTCCCCTTATCGTGGGATCTTCCATCGATACGGGCGTGCGCAGCCCCACGATGACTGTTGGTATGACTCCATGTTTTTAGGTAAGTCCCAAGCGGTTACGCTGAGGATGCTTGATATTCATCCGCCTTAAAAAGGGGCCGAGGCCTATCCCTCTTTTCCACCACCCTTGCGCCTTTTCGCATCTCGAGTTCTAACACCGAAACCCAAGCTCAAGCACCCCTGATCCTCTACTATGTTTGGATCGAACCCTCAAGGCCAGTGGGTGGCTGCCCCCGACTTCCGTCCGGGCCCTCCTTCTCAACTGGCGTCATGGACCAATGTAGAAGGGATTGGGGATCTGCTAGTGATGTACCATTATCGCAGAGCCGTATTCGGGAGCCTCTTGAGAGGGACATTAGCCTTGTCAGCATAATTCAGGTAATGCTAATCCGATGGATGTTGCCGTGCAAACGCCGTTCTCTCCGAATGTGGGAGTTTAATCCGGAAGGTCCGCGAACTATTCTGCACTTCGTGGGCCTAACGCTCGAAGGGATGTGTAAACTATTCTTCAGACCACAAGTAAAGTATCCAAACCAGCGAGGATGCGGGCCTGAGCTGCAATCGCCCAGATACCCAAGTAAGTAACCCAGAAACCAAACATTTCGTCTATTTTTATCATAGACATTATTCTGAAAGTTCTCCATGGCCAGGAGTGGCTTAGCAAGGCGGAGAAAATCAGGTGTCCGGCGCCACTTCCTGAAGGCTCGCTAAGTCCCACCATAGCCAAGATGCTTGGTGGTGTGCTAAGCAAAATGCCGTAAGGGAAAGACGAAGGGAAGAACTGGGAAGCGGAACTTCACACGTTGCGCATCCAAACCGGGGAAATTGCCATCTCCCTAAAGGATGATAGCCGGGAAGGGGAATCTATAGCCTCCTCCCCTCGTGGGAAGAAGAGGGCCGCCTCCGAAGACTTGGAGATGGAGGTGCCCAAACAGGGGAAGAAAGCTTCACCAGGGGGCCCTGCCTCGAAGGGCGTCCTCACCGCGTCATGCCCGCTGAGGAAGTCCTGGATTAGGGGGTGTACGGATAGCCAAACTATCACCTTTGGCCGGACTCCTGGACTATGAAGATACAAGATTGAAGACTTCGTCCCGTGTCCGGATGGGACTTTCCTTGGTGTGGAAGGCAAGCTTGGCGATACGGATATGTAGATCTCCTACCCTTGTAACCGACTCTGTGTAACCCTAACCCTCTTCGGTGCCTATATAAACCGGAGGGTTTTAGTTCGTAGGACGAACAACAATCATACCATAGGCTAGCTTCTAGGGTTTAGCCTCTCTGATCTCGTGGTAGATCTAGTCTTGTACTACCCATATCATCAATATTAATCAAGCAGGAGTAGGGTTTTACCTCCATCGAGAGGGCCCGAACCTGGGTAAAAACATGGTGTCCCTTGTCTCCTGTTACCATCCGCCTAGACGCACAATTCGAGACCCCCTACCCGAGATCCGCCGGTTTTGACATCGACATTGGTGCTTTCATTGAGAGTTCCTCTGTGTCGTCATCCTTAGGCCCGATGGCTCCTCCGATCATCAACAACGATGCGGTCCAGGGTGAGACTTTTCTCCCCGGACAGATCTTCGTATTCGGCAGCTTTGCACTGCGGGACAATTCGCTTGGCCGTCTGGAGCAGATTGAAAGCTACGCCCCTGGCCATCAGGTCAGATTTGGAAGTTTGAACTATACGACTGACGTCCATGGAGAATTGATCTTCGACGGGTTCGAGCCACAGCCAAGCGCGCCGCACTGTCACGATGGGCACGATCTAGCTCTGCCGCCGGACAGTGCCCTGGAGGCCGCACAAGTGTCCGCTCCGACCCTTAGCTCGGAGCCGACTGCGCCGACCGAGGACGGGTGGTTGGACACCGCCTCAGGGGCTGCTATCTCTACGGCGATGGAGCCGAATACTATCCCTGTCCTTTGCAAGGCTCGTAACTCCAAGGTACCGGACTCCTCTCCGGACTCCGGACCTTCCGCGCCCCTGCCAATCAAACCCGATTGGCCGCCGGTCATGGAGTTCACCACTGCGGACATCTTTCAGCACTCGCCCTTTGGCGACATCCTGAATTCACTAAAGCCTCTCTCTTTATCAGGAGAGCCCTGGTCGGACTATGGTCAGGAAGGCTGGGATATGGACGACGAAGAAATTCAAAACCCACCCACCACCCACTTCGTAGCCACTGTCGATGATTTAACCGACATGCTCGACTTCGACTCCAAAGACATCGACGGTATGGACGACGATGCAAGAGACGACCAAGAACCAGTGCCTACAGGGCACTGGAAGGCCACAAATACAACGTACGCTCCGCGAAGAGGACGAGGCGCAGGTCGACTCCTGCCTTCTCCTTCCGAGCTACGCCACAAATACAACATGCGCTCCACGAGGAGGACGAAGCACAGGTCGACTGCTACCTTCCCCTCCAAAACTATGCCACGAAAATCCTACCAAGTGGAGAGCAAACCTCCCACTCGGGGGCTTAGCTGCAGCCCAGTGCTCGCCTAAGTTTCAAAAATCCTACCGAGTGGAGAGCAAACCTCCCACTCGGGGGCTTAGCTGCAGCCCAGTGCTCGCCTAAGTTTCTAAAATCCTACCGAGTGGAGAGCAAACCTCCCACTCGGGGGCTTAGCTGCAGCCCAGTGCTCGCCTAAGTTTCTAAAATCCTACCGAGTAGAGAGCAAACCTCCCACTCGGGGGCTTAGCTGCAGCCCAGTGCTCGCCTAAGTTTCTAAAATCCTACCGAG
>NC_057813.1:389725633-389752186 GCF_018294505.1 Triticum aestivum
TGCTACCTTCCCCTCCAAAACTATGCCACGAAAATCCTACCAAGTGGAGAGCAAACCTCCCACTCGGGGGCTTAGCTGCAGCCCAGTGCTCGCCTAAGTTTCAAAAATCCTACCGAGTGGAGAGCAAACCTCCCACTCGGGGGCTTAGCTGCAGCCCAGTGCTCGCCTAAGTTTCTAAAATCCTACCGAGTAGAGAGCAAACCTCCCACTCGGGGGCTTAGCTGCAGCCCAGTGCTCGCCTAAGTTTCTAAAATCCTACCGAGTGAAGAGCAAACTCTCACTCGGGGGCTTAGCTACAGCCTAGTGCTCGCCTAAGTTTCAAAAATCCTGTCGAGTGGAGAACAAATCTCCCACTCAAGAGGCTTAGCTGCAGCCCAGCACTCGCCTAAACATGACGAGTACAAGTCGATTGCAATTTGTGCTTCGTCCCTACCTGCAAAAGAGCATCACAGACACTAGTATATATTCCAACCCAAGAAAGATGGTTGCTCGAAAGCAGAAGCAAACATATTTCAGCGGCAAACCAAGTTCAGATAACGTCCTACGGATCCAGAAGTGCTCAGGCACCAAGCCTGTTAAGGTTTATCGGTTACAAAAATCACTCGGCATTTCGAGGCAAATTCACAGCATCAAGCATAGAAGTTTTTTACCCCTCCTGCGGAGGGCTGGAAGGCGCAACAAACTCGTCCAGATCGATCCCGTCTGTGATCCGAGTGGCGGCAGCAATGAAGGTCTCCATGAAAGAACGGAAGTCATGCTTCCTGGTATTGGCCACCTTGAGAGACACCTTGTCTTCTCTCGCTTCCTTGCAGTGGACGCGGACTAAGGACAGAGCAACGTTGACACCACACCTGGCAGAAGACTTCTTCCATTCTTGCACTCGACTTGGAACTTCGTTCAGTCGAGTCATCAGAGACTCGAGGTCGTTCTGAAGTGTTTCTTCTGACCAGAGTGATGTATCGATGCGCGACGTTGCAACCTTCAGTCTTGCAAGGTAGTCGACCACTGCAGCAATGCGAGACTCAAGGCGGAGCACGTTCATAGCGGCTTCATCTTTCACTGGAGAGTTGATGGGGTCCAAGCCAGTCTCCACTCGACTAGTCTCTTCTTCAAAGTTTTGGCAGAATTCTGTGGACACGATTCAAGGATAAGCTAATGTTCCTATAGTAAGTCAGTAATTACCAGTCGGATATAAGGGGTTACCTTCAAGCATCAGGAACAGCTTCTTGGCGAGTCCTCCCAGATAAACCTCCAAGTCATTCTTCTTTCCCGCCAGTTCGCCAGCTTTGTCACTCATGACCATCTTGTCATTCTTTAGTCGAGTGACCTCCTGGTTGGCCACGTCGAGAGCAGCTTTCTGATTAGTGTTTTCCTCTTCAAGTTTGTTGACCGAAGCCAACTTCTCTTCTGCAAGTTTGGTTTTGTCCGAAGCCGCTTTTTGCGCCTCGGCGAGGTCAAGGTCCTTCTTCTTCAGAGCATCCCTCAGTTTATCTGCAAAATCACAATAAGATCAGACTCGGAGAAAGGCAAGAAGCAAAGACAGTCGTCAAGATTCTCACCAAACATACCTTTTGCCCCCTCCTTCGCCTTCGTGAAGTTCTCCTGGACAAGCTTCAGATCAAGTTCGAGCTGGATATGCTTGTTCTCCAACTCGGTATAACGAGAAACAAGGTCACAAGATTTCTGCGAAAGATCAGTCGACAGTCATCAAAGACAGATCACTTCCGAGTGACTAAAGAAAAAAAATTGTAGTGTTTCTAAGACTACAGCTGAATCTAAACATTCAACTGTAGTCTCAGGGAGTACACCCAGTGGGTGCACTCAGCGTGCCCCCACTAGTTCTATCAGCTAGAACCAGAGTCGATCAGTCGACCGGAAACAGCTAACTGTCAGTAGTTAGACACAAAAAAATGAAGAATTATTCAGACCATAGCCGACTGCCAGCAGTCGACCACGGTCTCGGGGACTACACCCAGTGGGCGCACTCAGCGTGCCCCCACCGGTTCCATGATTCCACTCGACCATTTCGAGTGAAACAAGTAAAAATGAGAAAGTTCAAGGCTTAAAGACTACAGTCGTCTGCAAGCAGTCCACCGTAGTCTCGGGGACTACACCCAATGGGTGCACTCAGCGTGCCCCCACTAATACAGACATTCCAATCGACACACCCAGCGGGTGCATGACAAACACTAAGATTTTCAGTCGGTGTTCAACTAACCTGGACATTGCTCTGAAGAGCTGAACTCGCGTCGTAAGCTGCTTGGCTGGTGACTCGGATCGCCTTCACCTGCTCCATCATGATCCCCGCTTGGCGTATGGCTTCCTTGGCAGCGCCTGCCTAGTCCTCCGGGACGTGGTATGTGGAGAAGAGAGAAGGTGGATCAGCACTCGACGACGGAGGACGGGCACTTGTCAACGGATCCGCAAAAGACACAGTAGCCCGAGCAACATTGCTCCCCTCCGGAACCAATGGTTCAGGTGCTGACGCAACCTGAGCAGTCTTGCCAGCAGTCGACTTCCTGCTCCTCCTTTGCCTCAGCGGCGCTTCATCGTCATCGTCAGGGAGATCGATGATAATGCTAGGTGGAGCTGCAGAAAAGGTTCAAAGTCAAAAATAAAGATCCAATCGACCGAAAGCGAAACTGCGCAGATCATACCAGGATGAGAAGTAGCAGCATCTTCCATTTCTTGATCCTAATGCCTGGCTGAAGTTTCAGAAGTAGCATCACTGCAATTTCAAAAATCAGTCGGTCATCGATCGAGTCGACAAAGAATATATCCATGATAAAAGGAAAAAACATGAGTTATGCTGTTACCCAGAAATAGTCGGGATCTCCATCCTCATCTTCGGTAGGGCCTTCCCTGGCTTTGTCGGGGCCGCTCGGGGTTTCTTTGACGCGTTCTCAGTTGGCGCCGGTGAAGTCGTCCGAGGGCGTTTTGTCGATTGCCCAGCAGGCACGACTCCCTTGCCGCGTTCGACCGCAGGGTCGTGGGCGAGCTTGGACCTTCTTTCAGAACGGGGAGGCACAACTTCCTCCTCCTCTTCCTCCTCCTCCTCCTCATCGGAGTCTGCATCTTCATCATCTTCGTCGCTGACCGACTCCCACTCCTCTTGACTTTCGCCTCCGCTCCCTTCCTCCTCCTCGGTCTGTGCTTGCGCCTCGTTGGGCATCGAATACAACTCAGTGGTGGCCTGAAAGACAACAAACAAGACAAAAGTCGATCGACTGATCTATATCAAAACAGAATGGACGAAACATGATTACAATCGGAGATAAGTGGTCATACCTTGTCTGGCTCATAAGATTGGCCGAGTGGCGGGATCCTCCTGGCTCCATGAGGGTTGTCCTTGTTCCCTGTAATGGCAGTCATCCACCTCTCTAGTGTGACATCGTCGACTTCTTTTGGGTGGACCCGAGTGGTGTCTTCAGTACCAGAGTACAACCACATTGGGTGACCCCGGTACTGGAGTGGCTGGATACGTCGTTGATGGAAAACCTCCAGAAGATCCATGCCAGTCACGCCATCGCGAATGAGTTGGACTACCCGCTCCATCAGCATTTTAACCTGAGCCTTCTCCTCTGGAATCACTTTCAGAGAAGATGGCTTGTTCACTCGACTCATGGTGAAGGGAGGGAGCCCAGTCGACTGCCCTGGCGTCGACCGGTCTTGGCAGTAGAACCAGGTCGACTGCCACCCTCTAACTGACTCGGGAAGGGTCATAGCTGGAAAGGCACTCTTACTCCTCATCTGGACCCCAAGACCCCCACACATCTGGATTACTTGGGTTCTCTCGTCATTCGGATTGGCCTTCTTGACCGTCTGAGAGCGGCAAGTGAATATGTGTTTGAAAAGGCCCCAATGCGGCCGACAACCCAAGAAGTTTTCGCACAGAGACACAAAAGCGGCGAGATAGGCAATAGAATTGTGTGTCAAGTGATGGAGCTGAGCCCCGAAGAAGTTCAGAAACCCCCGAAAGAAGAGATGCAGCGGCAAAGAAAACCCACGATCGACATGAGTCGCTAGGAGGACACACTCAACCTCCTGAGGCTGCGGCTGCCACTCCGTCCCCGGAAGCCTCGCTGCTCCGTGCTCGATCAGCCCCTCGTTGGCCAGGTCGTCGAGATCCTTCTGGGTGATGGTTGAACAGATCCAATCCCCTTGGATCCAACCTTGTGGCAGGCGGGACCGCGACGAGGATCCACCCCGACTGGTCGCTCTCCCCTTCGCCTGCGCCGTCGCCTTCTTCGCCCGCTCCAAAGCCGTCGTTTTCTCCTTCACCATTGTTGCCGACGAGGCTGGAACGGAGCAGTGGCGCTGGGCAATTGGCGAGCACAGCGGATGGATCTAGAGACGAGGGAGGGGAAAATGAGGAGGCACTATTCAAAAAACCTCCGCCCGGTTCCTTATATGGAGTCACTTCCGAGTGGCTGACAGGTAGGCCCAGGCAATACTGTCAAATCCCAAAACAATCGCGCAGGCGATATGTGGCGAAAAAGACGGTGCGGGAATCGAGGCGTCCCTGCCTTATCCCATCCGAGTACCGCGGTCTTCTCTGCTTCGCGCGCTTCCCAAAATTCAGATCCCACTAAATCCGCTAACCGCAGGATAACTTGTCAGACGGAAGATCTCCTGCGATCCGTCGCTCGGAAATCTCCAAGTCCGTAAAGTTCACTCGACAGATATAAAGAATGGATCAAGGCGACTGAAAGAAAGTTGACATCCTCACTTGAAAGTCATTGATCCAGAGCAAAACACCTTTACAACACCAGAAAGCAGGTCGGAAAGATTGCCAACTCCTTCCTCACTCAAACCTCGATCCATTCGGGAGCTAATGATGAAGTTATGTACCCAGGGTAGGGTCATGGACCTGTCCAAGGTACCCTCCCCAAGGACATCTTTTAGAAGAAGCCGTCTTCCAGTCGACCAAGAGGTACTCCACTCGAGGGACTAGAGGACGCTCGACAAACCTGAAGACACTCGACCATGAAGACTTACTCGACCGCCAGGAGTTCAAGATCTACTCTGTATCCAAATGGTCTGTAATTAAGTAGTCTTTATGGTCATGATGACACTTTATGTAGGGCGTTACCAGTAACGCCAGGCTTTAATGTACTTAAAACTCTCCGCTACGTGGGTTGGCTGGGGTCTTGGCATCCTCTATATAAGCCACCCCTCCACTAGCAGAAGGGTTCGCACCCCTGTAACTCTCACACATATAATCCAGTCGACCGCCTCCGGGCTCCGAGATGTAGGGCTGTTACTTCCTCTTAGAAGGGCCTGAACTCGTAAAACACTTGTGTGCACAACTGCTCCATAGCTAGGATCTTGCCTCTCCATACCTACCCCCTATTCTACTGTCAGACTTAGAACCACGACAACTGCTTCAGCTGGTCGCTCAAGGGCACCGGGTGTCCGGCCTCAGCATACTGAGACCAGAACACCTTCTCCGTCGAGCTCCCCTCCTCGGCCCGGTAGAATGCGGTAGCGTCGGACACACTGCGGGGCAGATCTGCGAATGCTCCTGGAGAGCTCCGGATTCGGGTAAGTAACAAGTAATTCACTTTCATGTGTTTGCTTTGCATGAAGAATGCCTTACCCGCCGCTATCTTCTTCATTGCCTCAATTTCCTGGAGGGCTTTTTGGGCTTCGGCCTTAGCGGCTTTGGCGCTCTCAAGAGCCGAGGTGAGCTCGGACTCTCGAGTCCTTGAGTCACACTCCAAACTCTCATGTTTTTCCACGAGAGCCTGGAGCTCTTGCCACACTTCCGCCACCCACGCCTCCTGCTTCTCTCGCTCGGTGCGTTCCGCGACCGCATTGCTTTTGGCCTTGGACACTGCTTCCTTCAGGGACGCCACCTCGTTCGTGGCCCCTGCAATTCTCATGTTATTCCTGCTATTACCACATCTTTTATATACTTCCATAAGGTATTACTTACATTCCTTGTCCTCGAGCCGCTTTTTGGCAAGGCCGAGCTCGTTCTCGGACCGCTCGAGGCTCTGCTTCAATGCATCGATGTCACATCCCCAGTTCAGGCCTTGCTTGTTTTTGCTTTAGCATCCATGCATCATGTTTAAATTTTTTATGAAACTTGAAATGGGGGCTGATAAACCCTAGCAACTAACGAATTCAACTAGGGTCAAAATAAAATCTTTTTCAATAAACCCAAAATACCCTCTGGAAATGTTCATGATTTCTGGTAAAGGTGAAAACCTCAGCAAAAAATGATGCACATATTTCTAGGCCATTTTGGATTTTTGAATTAAATCATTACTTATTTGCATTTGGGTATTTAAATACTATAAAATATTTTAAATGCTCAAATAATCCCAAACTGAAATGTTTACTGTAGGATATATTCTAACAGTGGTCATGAGCAGTTGCATGATTTTGGGATTGATTTAGTATTTTTAATAAAGCCACAAAGCTGCAGAAAAATAGAAAACAGGAAAAGAGAGATAGAGAGAGAAGTACCTGACGCTCACCTCGCAGCCCACCTGGCCCAACTCCAGCGGCCCAGCCCACCGTAGCCGCCACCGTCTTCAACCTCCTGCCAGTAGGCAGGAGGGCGTGTGGCCACCGCGCGCCGGCACGCGCCCAAGCCACCTCCTGCTTCCGCCGCTTCTGGAGCCAGCCCCGAGTGCCACACACTCCCCCTCGCCCCCCTGCACCTCTCCTTTCTCCCCCTGGACCCCATCCCTTCTTCTGCTCCCCTCTTGCGCGCACCACCGAGCGGAGCTCGTCGTTATCGTCGCCGTACCCGTGGCCACCGGCCACCCCTCGCCCTGCCGCTGCGCCCAGACGCCCCGCCTCGTCCCCCTCTTCCTCCTCACCAAGACGGAAGGCGCCGGAAGCCCTGGGTGCCGCTAGCTCCGCCGTTCCCCTCCTCGGCCACGGAGAATCGCCGCCGTCGATATGCCGCCGTCTCCGCCTCCCCGAGCTCGCTAAGACCGTCTCTGACCCCGCTGTGAGCTCCGCCTTCTTCTCCCCTGTTCCCCGTGCCCGTACGCACCCTCTAGCCACCCTAGTCACCGGAGCCGAACGCTCCCCGCCGCCGGCCATGGCGCCGCCGTAGCTAGAGCGCACCCACGATGCATTCGAGCCTACCCCCGTGCTCAGCGAGTCCGCAGGACTCCGTAGCAACCCGCAGCTCGTCCTCCCGTGCACCAAAACACCGTGTCCGAGCGTGCCCGAACTCCGGCTGCCGCAGAAGTGCTCGCCGTCGTTAACTCCGGCCACCCCAGCACCAAACACCGCCACCATTGGATGCACCACATCGCCAGCTACTCATAGCGCCCACCCGCGCATCAAACCGTGGCCGGAGCAGCGTTTCCGACGCTCTCCGTCGTCTCAGCCTCGCCGGCGACTCGACGCCGACAGGTTTGACCTGCTGACCATTGACTGGGTGGGCCCAGTTTGACCCCCTGGGTCACTGACATGTGGGCCACCCTTGTTAATTTTAGTTAGGTTAGTTTAGTGCTAATTAACCTAGATTAGTGACTAACCTAACACTAACTAACTCTGTTTTAGTTAGTCAACTAACCACTAACACGTGGGACCCACAGGTCAGGTTTGACCTGGACCTGGCGTGTTGACTCTGCTGACGTCACCCCGACATCATGCTGACGCAATTAACAATTTTTTGGATTTAAAATAAATCCAGGAAATTCCAGAAAATGTCCTAAACTTCTAAAAATCATAGAAAATCAACCGTAGCTCAGAATGAAATAATTTATATATGAAAGATGATCAGAAAAATCCAATCTATCCATCTGTACCATTCTCATGCATGTTAGAACAACTTATAGCTGCTTTTTAGCACAAGTCATATAAATGGCATTTGAATTTCACATATGGAGTTTGGATTTGAACTTAGGGTTCGAACCAACTTCATTTAACTTTGTTGCTAGCTGCATTAGCTCAAAACCACAGCATATTGCCATGTCACATTCATGCATCATATTGTTGCATTGCATTGATTGTGTTCTCCCTTGTTTGCCGGTATTTGTCCCCTCTCAGTAGACGACGTTCCGACGATGAGTTCGATGACACCGATGAAGAACTATATTATCTTCAGAAGTGCCAGGCAAGCAAAACCCCCTTGTTCATTCCGATACAATCCCACTCTCTCGCTCCTGCTCTCTTTTACTGCATTAGGACAACACCGGTTCAACTGTTACTTGCTACGGTAGCTGAACCCCTTTATCCTTTGCATGACCTGTCATTGCCACAGTAAATAGATGAAGCCCACTAGCATGAGTAGGAGTTGTTTGAGCCCTGATGTGCCTACTCATTCATGCTTCTTTGTCATGCCTGTTATTGCTTAGAGTTGAGTCAGGTCTGATTCATCGGGGATGAATTGGAGGTGTGTGAACATGTCCTACTGTGTGTGAGCTAAGTGTGTGAACACGATTTGGTAAAGGTAGCGGTGAGAGGCCATGTAGGAGTACATGGTGGGTTGTCTCATTGCAGCCGTCCTCAGGAACTGAGTTCTGTGTTTGTGATCCATGAATAGCTACTACCACACATTGGGATCCTTAATTGACTCTCTCGACTTATTAATCAACATGATCTCTATCCAGGAGTTGCAACTAGTTTCTGGTGTTTGTAGGTAGTGTTAGTAGTCTACCAAGTGGCACCCAGTACAGGTGGGCTTGGGACAGAGTAGGCACAGTGGCCTGGTGTACCAAGTGGCACCCGGATGGTGGGCTTGGGAACCCTACACACATCGTTTGGGGCCGTGAGCGACACCCCGGCCGGATCTCCTTGCGGATGGAACCCGAATAGGTCATAAACCTGGACGAGAGACTTGTGTGGTTAGTCAGGTCGTGGCCGACACCCTCGCTGGGCTTCCGCTTGAAGGTTGCCGAGTACATGTCGTGTAAATGGCGGTAAGTGGTAGGAGCGTGTGTGAAGAAGTACACCCTTGCAGGGTTAATATGATCTATTCGAATAGCCGTGTCCGCGATAAAGGACTTCTGGGTTGCCTGTACAGTTCATAGACAAGTGAAAGTGGATACTCTAAAATACGCAAGATAAGCGTGAGTGCTATGGATGGCGTTCTCGTAGGGAGACGGGAGCGGATCCATAGTGGTGTATTGATATGGTGAATATGTGGACTCATGTGCGCCACCTCAAAAGAGTTACTTGCAGTCGTAGTTCAGGTTAGCCACCGAGTCAAAGCTGGCTTGCTGCAGTTAAACCCCACCATCCCCTTGTTGATAATGATGCATATGTAGTTAGATCTGATGTAAGTCTTGCTGGGTACATTTGTACTCACGTTGCTTAATTTTTGTTTTTGCAGAGAGACTTCAGTCTCGCTAGTAGTACCACGTGGACTTCGACGTTTAGCTTGTTACCTCAGCTACGATCTTGTGCCTTCGGCAGGATCTGGTAGACAGTCAGGCTTCTCAGCCTTTTTCTTTTTAGATGTCTGTACTCAGACATGTTAAGCTTCCGCTTGTGCTTGATTTGTTTGCTCTGAATGTTGGGTCATGAGACCCATGATTGTAATATCTTGCTCCTCGGAGCCTATTGAATAAAATACTTGAGTTGTAGAGTCATGTTGTGATGCCATGTTGTATTTGCACATATCGAGCATATTGTGTGTATGTTATTGAAATGCTTGGTATGTGTGGGATCTGACTATCTAGTTGTTTATCCTTGGTAGCCTCTCTTACCGGGAAATGTCTCCTAGTGCTTCCACTGAGCCTTGGTAGCTTGCTACTGCTCCGGAACACTTAGGCTGGCCGGCATGTGTCCTTCTTTGTTCCTGTGTCTGTCCCTTCGGGGAAATGTCACGCGGTGTCTACCGGAGTCCTATTAGCCTGCTACAGCCCGGTTTACCGGAGTCCTGCTAGCCCAGTTGCTATAGCCCGGATTCACTCGCTGATGACCGACACGTTCGTTGCTGGGTCATGTATGCCTGTCCCTGTAAGTTTGTGCCACTTTGGGTTTACGACTAGCCATGTCAGCCCGGGCTCCTTATCATATGGATGCTAGCGACACTATTATATACGTGTGCCAAAAGGCGCAAACGGTCCCGGGTAAAGGTAAGGCGACACCCGTGGGGATACCGTGCGTGAGGCTGCAAAGTGATATGAGGTGTTACATGCTAGATCGATGTGGCATTGAGTCGGGGTCCTGACAGCTTTGGTATCAGAGCCTGACTGCCTGTAGGATTACCAAGCCAAACTGGTCGAAGTTGAGTCTAGAAATGCTTTAGTTATATAAGGAAATTGATTGTGGGATGGAACGTAAGGCTCTTTTTACTCCTTATACCTTATGCCTTCTGATCCGAGTCATCTTATCTTTCCTACGGGGTTAAGGAATTAGGATTTCTCTTCTTTCTATCAGGATCACGTGTTACTAATCCGTAGACTTATAGGATTAATGGATTTAAGCCTCTATTCAGTTCCTACTACCTCTGTATGATAATTGTTGATCCCGAAACCTTGATGTTGTGCTTCTGAGTGGCTATGCCACCATTTTTGTAGCTTGTCTCCAATCTTTTGAGCATTTACAGCCGTTATGCTGTCCGAGTCATCCCAGGTTTCTAAATAATCTGATGCAATTGCAAAATCCTTCCCTCTGTTTCGATGTCCTTTCTGGCCGGGTTAACCACACTAAACGGTGAGTTGAGGTACTCTATTGCCTCAACGTATATGTTGGAGCTATTATTATGACCCTAGGTGTCTAGAGTATCACCTAGTAACTTAGCCATGTTTTGTGTTCCCAGTGTGATGATTCCGGCCATCATTCTCGAAAGCATCCCGTGATGCCACTTAGTTAGTAGGCATTCTATTCCTGGGTTCTTGACCCAAGATCCACCCTACTTACTTCATGTTGATAGTGTTTGCTCGTCCCTTTAGGTTATTAGTAACCTTTGCGATAGTCCTCGAGGTCCGTGGTATACCGTTCTTCCAATACCATGAACCAATATGGCAGAAGTTCCTCATTGAACCGAATATCAAAATAGAGTGCTCTTTGGTGAGTTCTCCATTCTATATTGTGACTCTGCCAGTTCAACCTTTCTGCATGGGTTATCCGGAAGAAATATGTTGAGCTTTGTTTGACATACTAAATCTATGCATCCGCAACTCAGAAAATCATATGTTCTTTGGAGTTGTCCCTCTTTAGTTGTTTTCTGACCTTCGTCTATCAATTGATAGTCAAGAGTATGTGTGCATTCGTTCATCGATGCCTATTACTCTTGTGGTCCATCAAGCCATTCTATTCCAGAATGACTAGGAGAAACAAACTCCAATACCCCATCCATATCCAGGATTGGGTCAAAGTAGTTGTGCTCCGCAGAATAAATACTAATCCAGCTTTTGCTCTGCTCCACCTTGGAGTATTACCATCTTTATATCAAGAATATCACGGGAATTTCTCACCATCCTATGAATTCTTGATACAGTGATACTCTCTCCATCATTATTCATTTCTCGGTTCCCGTGTTGTTGCAACCGGAATGTCGACAAGTGAATCGTGATGTGTGAAATCAATACTCCTAGCAACCTTGTTGCTTGGTAGTTAAAGGACAATAATTTCATTCTTAGCATGTTGGTTCTTGAATCATCATTCTAAGACTGATCGTGCTACCTAGTCCTTATTTTCGGTGCACCCTTCGATCAATGAGTTAGGATTGTGCCAATCCCTCGCTCCTTTGATCATACCGTCTTGCCCTAGAAAGCAAGATTGTTCTCGAGCTTAATAACATATCGGTGGTTCGTGATTTTCCGGATATCTTCTTGGAAGTGTCACCAGGTCGTCACCTGACCGCTATGTTGAGTTCGTGATCAAGTTGGTTTTCTTGTAAACCACCCTTACTCCAAGAATCTGTGTTGGATACCCTGAGCTAGTTGGTTAAGCTAAACAACAATTTGGAGAGTTGGAAGATAAAAGCTTGTCCGACTCAGTTCATTCCAAGGGATATCCTTGTGCGTGTGTGTTGAAGAAAGATGATATCTTCATTGACTGATCCTCGTGTCAATTGTTGGATCTATTGTCTTACCCAAATCTTTGATTTGCGTACGGGCTATCGTCAAATCAAGTCAGAACCAACGATATTCGTAATGCTGTCTTACTTGTGGTTGATCCCTCGGGCATACACCATTGCATTCTTTGGCCTGACCAGTGCTATCACCTTGTTCATATAATTGTGGAATTCCATTCATATGGAAACCTGGATGAATTGTTGTTGAGCCCATCGACAACATCCTTATCCCCTCCATGATTCGTGTTGAACATCCAGCTAGTATTGGAAACTTCTATAAGCATTATCTTCATGTTCCGTGCATGAAGCATATGCCCGGATGAAGAAGTGACTTCCTCTAATTCATGTGCATCTGATGCAAGTTGCCGCCGTGGATTCGAGAAAGTCAATGTTGCGTCCTCTGGAATCACCCCAAATCAGTCATGCATACATGCGAAGTATTCTGTGGTTTGGAGACTTGCAACCTTCATTCTATATGTATTCCTAGCACACCAAGCCACTGATTGATTTGTTCAAGGAGAAGAAGTTCCTTCTTAAGAGCAAGACTTATATAAGGACTTCGATATCCTCGATGATGGTTCCCCACCTGAACTCGATAGTGTTTTTATTATAAGACTACTACGTGGTCATGCTTGTCTTGGACAGCGTGTTCACAAGTTTGTAGTAGAACCAGCTCATGTTTTGGAGCCTGCTATCGTAGTTCATTTTCCTGAGAATCTTGCAACGTCATCTCTTCGGTTTGTGTTGCAAATTTTCTTTTCCAGACATGCTGTCTAAAATGTCCTGTTACCAACCAGATCTGAATCTCAGACAGATATGATGGTTGGAACTATTCCATGATCTATGATGTAGGTCCCGACAAGGTTGATGTTGGCCGACACACCTAGCCGGAAGATCTATCATTCTAGTATCTTGAATGAGCAATTTGCCCATCTTCTCTATAAGGATTTCATGTGACTTTTCTAGAAGTGTTCCTTATAAATCCTTTCTCTTCCGAAGTCTGACCTATACTTGATGGCCACATTAATGCTTTAATTATGACTATGGTATGTAGAACATCAAGGAGGACATTAGAAGCGGAGTGCTAAATGTTTCTCGGTCAACCATCCAGATTTTGATTCCTTGGCCTCGCTAAGGTGAGCTCTGAGAAGCTGTTATCTTCCTATGCATCTGCATCATCCATCACCATTCATCACGGTAGTAAGTTGTGTTGCCAGGATCCTTGACACGGATATTGGTAAAACCTTGATGATTATGGAAATGCTCAAGTTCTTGAGAGCACACGCAAGTGCTAGGTTTGATCGTCAGCATTAATTGCATAGTGCTCTCAGTTTCCTCGGCAATGCTATGACCCTTTCAAACAGTGGATTCACTCTCTACTGTTGGGTTCTTTCCCAGTTACCAGAATCATTCCCAGCATTTGCATTTTGTTCCCAGCTTGCACCGCCAATGTGCCATTCTACCATGGGTCCCTTCCATTTCCGGTGGTAAGCAAATTCATCCAATATGTTGTCTTCAACAAGGTAATCCACATCATCCATTCTAGCCCGAGTGTGTCTTTCTCCCGAACTTTGTCAAACGATCGTTCGTAAATTGCCTCAGGCTGGTGAGGAGAGTTCCAATGATCTATGTATCAAAAGAAATTCTTTTGCCACTTAAGGGATGATTCCACGAGTCACCTCCTCTAAGATGTCTCATTAAGGTATCATGGCAACTCAACTCCTTGCTACGTTGACAACCGTTCACCACCTTCTTAAGCGCGAAATTGTTACCTACCTAGTGAACCCTTGTCATTTGTTCCACTCCATCCTTATAGATGTATGCCTCGTGTCTCAGCTCGGGGGATGCTGCTATGTCTCATCCCATGAGTTGATCCTGAGTTGTTCGGTCTTCGAGAAGATCAATTCTTCTAGAGTTTTCCTTTCCTCTTCTTGTCTTGATAGTTGGAGTTCTCAGAGGAAGACATCGAGACAATGATGGTGATCGAATCAATGTTCTTATGAAGGGCAACCTGGATCGTGAAGATTGTGTTAGGTTGCGTTCCCCTTCGTCTTACCCTACGCTTGAATCTCGGGTCGAGATTCTTGTTTAGTGGGGGTGAGTTGTCACATCCCCAGTTCAGGCCTTGCTTGTTTTTGCTTTAGCATCCATGCATCATGTTTAAATTTTTTATGAAACTTGAAATGGGGGCTGATAAACCCTAGCAGCTAACGAATTCAACTAGGGTCAAAATAAAATCTTTTTCAATAAACCCAAAATGCCCTCTGGAAATGTTCATGATTTCTGGTAAAGGTGAAAACCTCTGCCAAAAATGATGCACATATTTCTAGGCCATTTTGGATTTTTGAATTAAATCATTACTTATTTGCATTTGGGCATTTAAATACTATAAAATATTTTAAATGCTCAAATAATCCCAAACTGAAATGTTTACTATAGGATATATTCTAACAGTGGTCATGAGCAGTTGCATGATTTTGGGATTGATTTAGTATTTTTAATAAAGCCACAAACCTGCAGAAAAATAGAAAACAGGAAAAGAGAGATAGAGAGAGAAGTACCTGGTGCTCACCTCGCAGCCCACCTGGCCCAACTCCAGCGGCCCAGCCCACCGCAGCCGCCACCGTCTTCAACCTCCTGCCAGTAGGCAGGAGGGCGTGTGGCCACCGCGCGCCGGCACGTGCCCGAGCCACCTCCTGCTTCCGCCGCTTCTGGAGCCAGCCCCGAGTGCCATGCACTCCCCCTCACCCCCCTGCACCTCTCCTTTCTCCCCCTGGACCCCATCCCTTCTTCTGCTCCCCTCTTGCGCGCACCACCGAGCGGAGCTCGTCGTCATCGTTGCCGTACTCGTGGCCACCGGTCACCCCTCGCCCTGCCGCTGCGCCCAGACGCCCCGCCTCGTCCTCCTCTTCCTCCTCACCAAGACGGAAGGCGCCGGAAGCCCTGGGTGCCGCCAGCTCCGCCAGCTCCGCCGTTCCCCTCCTTGGCCACGGAGAATCGCCGCCGTCTCCGCCTCCCCGAGCTCGCTGAGACCGTCTCCGACCCCGCTGTGAGCTCCGTCTTCTTCTCCCATGTTCCCCGTGCCCGTACGCACCCTCTAGCCGCCCTAGTCACCGGAGCTGAATGCTCCCCGCCGCCGGCCATGGCGCCGCCGTAGCTAGAGCGCACCCACGACGCATTCGAGCCTAACCCCGTGCTCAGCGAGTCCACAGGACTCCGTAGCAACCCGCAGCTCGACCTCCCATGCACCAAAACGCCGTGTCCGAGCGTGCCCGAACTCCGGCCGCCGCGGAAGTGCTCGCCGTCATTAACTCCGGCCACCCCAGCACCAAACACCGCCACCGTTGGATACGCCACATCACCAGCTACTCGTAGCGCCCACCCGCGCATCAAACCGTGGCCGGAGCAGCGTTTCCGACGCTCTCCGTCGTCTCGGCCTCGCCGGCGACTCGACGCCGGCAGGTTTGACCTGCTGACCATTGACTGGGTGGGCCCAGTTTGACCCCCTGGGTCACTGACATGTGGGCCACCCTTGTTAATTTTAGTTAGGTTAGTTTAGCGCTAATTAACCTAGATTAGTGACTAACCTAACATTAACTAACTCTGTTTTAGTTAGTCAACTAACCACTGACACGTGGGACCCACATGTCAGGTTTGACCTGGACCTGGCGTGTTGACTCTGCTGACGTCACCCCGACGTCATGCTGACGCAATTAACAATTTTCTGGATTTAAAATAAATCCAGGAAATTCCAAAAAATGTCCTAAACTTCTAAAAATCATAGAAAATCAACCGTAGCTCAGAATGAAATAATTTATATATGAAAAATGATCAGAAAAATCCAATCTATCCATCTGTACCATTCTCATGCATGTTAGAACAACTTATAGCTGCTGTTTAGCACAAATCATATAAATGGCATTTGAATTTCACATATGGAGTTTGGATTTGAACTTAGGGTTCAAACCAACTTCATTTAACTTTGTTGCTAGCTGCATTAGCTCAAAACCACAGCATATTGCCATGTCACATTCATGCATCATATTGTTGCATTGCATTGATTGTGTTCTCCCTTGTTTGCCGGTATTTGTCCCCTCTCAGTAGACGACGTTCCGACGATGAGTTCGATGACACCGATGAAGAACTATATTATCTTCAGAAGTGCCAGGCAAGCAAAAACCCCTTGTTCATTCCGATACAATCCCACTCTCTCACTCCTGCTCTCTTTTACTGCATTAGGACAACACCGATTCAACTGTTACTTGCTACGGTAGCTGAACCCCTTTATCCTTTGCATGACCTGTCATCGCCACAATAAATAGATGAAACCCACTAGCATGAGTAGGAGTTGTTTGAGCCCTGATGTGCCTACTCATTCATGCTTCTTTGTCATGCCTGCTACTGCTTAGAGTTGAGTCAGGTCTGATTCATCGGGGATGAATTGGAGGTGTGTGAACATGTCCTACTGTGTGTGAGCTAAGTGTGTGAACACGATTTGGTAAAGGTAGCGGTGAGAGGCCATGTAGGAGTACATGGTGGGTTGTCTCATTGCAGCCGTCCTCAGGAACTGAGTTCTGTGTTTGTGATCCATGAACAGCTACTACCACACATTGGGATCCTTAATTGACTCTCTCAACTTATTAATCAACATGATCTCTGTCCAGGAGTTGCAACTAGTTTCTGGTGTTTGTAGGTAGTGTTAGTAGTCTACCAAGTGGCACCCAGTACAGGTGGGCTTGGGACAGACTAGGCACAGTGGCCTGGTGTACCAAGTGGCACCCGGATGGTGGGCTTGGGAACCCTGCACACATCGTTTGGGGCCGTGAGCGACACCCCGGCCGGATCTCCTTGCGGATGGAACCCGAATAGGCTATAAACCTGGACGAGAGACTTGTGTGGTTAGTCAGGTCGTGGCCGACACCCTCGCTGGGCTTCCGCTTGAAGGTTGCCGAGTACATGTCGTGTAAACGGCGGTAAGTGGTGGGAGCATGTGTGAAGAAGTACACCCCTGCAGGGTTAATATGATCTATTCAAATAGCCATGTCCGCGGTAAAGGACTTCTGGGTTGCCTGTACAGTTCATAGACAAGTGAAAGTGGATACTCTAAAATACGCAAGATAAGCGTGAGTGCTATGGATGGCGTTCTCGTAGGGAGACGGGAGCGGATCCATAGTGGTGTATTGATATGGTGAATATGTGGACTCGTTTGCGCCACCTCAAAAGAGTTACTTGCAATCGTAGTTCAGGTTAGCCACCGAGTCAAAGCTGGCTTGCTGCAGTTAAACCCCACCATCCCCTTGTTGATAATGATGCATATGTAGTTAGATCTGATGTAAGTCTTGCTGGGTACATCTGTACTCACGTTGCTTAATTTATGTTTTTGCAGAGAGACTTCAGTCTCGCTAGTAGTACCGCGTGGACTTCGACGTTTAGCTTGTTACCTCAGCTACGATCTTGTGCCTTCGGCAGGATCTGGTAGATAGTCAGGCTTCTCAGCCTTTTTCTTTTGTAGATGTCTGTACTCAGACATGTTAAGCTTTCGCTTGTGCTTGATTTGTTTGCTCTGAATGTTGGGTCATGAGACCCATGATTGTAATATCTTGCTCCTCGGAGCCTATTGAATAAAATACTTGAGTTGTAGAGTCATGTTGTGATGCCATGTTGTATTTGCACATATCGAGCATATTGTGTGTATGTTATTGAAATGCTTGGTATGTGTGGGATCTGACTATCTAGTTGTTTATCCTTGGTAGCCTCTCTTACCGGGAAATGTCTCCTAGTGCTTCCACTGAGCCTTGGTAGCTTGCTACTGCTCCGGAACACTTAGGCTGGCCGGCATGTGTCCTTCTTCGTTCCTGTGTCTGTCCCTTCGGGGAAATGTCACGCGGTGTCTACCGGAGTCCTGTTAGCCTGCTACAGCCCGGTTTACCGGAGTCCTGCTAGCCCAGTTGCTACAGCCCGGATTCACTCGCTGATGACCGACACGTTCATTGCTGGGTCATGTATGCCTGTCCCTGTAAGTTTGTGCCACTTTGGGTTTACGACTAGCCATGTCAGCCCGGGCTCCTTATCATATGGATGCTAGCGACACTATCATATACGTGTGCCAAAAGGCGCAAACGGTCCCGGGCAAAGGTAAGGCGACACCCGTGGGGATACCGTGCGTGAGGCCGCAAAGTGATATGAGGTGTTACATGCTAGATCGATGTGGCATTGAGTCGGGGTCCTGACAATCGACCTCCGCAGTCAGTGCGGCAGAGGTCAGCAGCGCAACCTGCATTCCCCATATTGACATACCTATGTTAGACTCCTGCGTACATCTTTTTAGATCCTCAGTTCGGCTTTTATTTCCGAACACCAAACTGAGCATCAGGGGCTACTGTCTATGTGGTAATATTTTTTTACATATCTTAAATACATACCTCAAAGCCTATTAGAAGGCTGGCACAAGCTTCGGTCAGCCCGCTCTTGGCGGACTGAACTTTCTGGATCACCGGACTCATAACAGTGCGGTGCTCCTCGTCGATGGAGGCGCCGTTAAGCGCCTCCAACAAATTATCCGGTGCCTCCGGTTGGACGGAGGTCACCGGTGTCATAGTCTCGCCCTTCTTACGAAGGGGTCGCCTGCCGGACTCCGGAACCACTGAAGGTTCCGGTGTGGAGTCCGGCCCGGGGCCTGACTTAGAGCCCTTTGGGGTTTGACCCCCCTTATGCCCGGAGTCCGGGAGGTTGCCTTGCGGCGCCTCCGGGACCCCCTCCTCTTGGTTGGGCCCCTTTTGGGACCCCACCTCGGCATCGTCCGCAGCGCGAGGAGAGGAGGCGGCCGGAAGTGAAGTGCTATTCACATCCGACGGAGCCAGGGAGCCGCTCGTTGAAGTGTCGAGCCCGTCCTTGGGCGGGCTGCAGGGTTGTATTCGGCGTTAGGAGACTCTATACGACAAACGAAACGCCATGAGTTATTCTGGTATCCGGATACTTACGATGTCGCCGGGGGCTTATCCCTCGGTAGCCACTCCTCTTCGCCGTCGTCGGCGTTGGTGGAGTAGTCCGGAGGAGGGGTCCTTCCCTTCTTGGACCCTCCGGCCTCCCCAGTTGGGGCGGCCTTCCTTTTCTTCTCTCCTCCCGCTGGGGGAGAGGCCTCTTTTTCCTCCTCCTCGTCTTCGCGGGAGGAGTCCGCCTCAGAGTCATCGGACGATGAGTCCGATAACACCTGGCGCCGGGAACTCTTTCGAGTTCTTGTGGCCTTCTTCCTGGCCTTCTTCTCCAGCACCACGTGAGGTGCCGGAACCAGCAGCCCCGTCAATCGGGCGTCCGCTGGGTCTTCTGGCAAGGGAGCCGGACAGTCAACCTGCCTGGACATCTTCTGCCAGGCCTGTCAAAGGTAAGGGAGTTTAGATCCCGCATATAGTCAAACTATGAAAAACAAGTGTCCTGTAAAGGGTAAAATAGCTTACGTCGCTGGCTTGACGCTGCGAGCTGAATCCGTGATCTTCGGTAGCGGATGCGGGAGCCTCGGCGCCCTTGAACAACACCTTCCAGCATTTTCGTACGTAGTGTCGAAGAGCCTACTCAAGGTTTGGTTCTGTGCCAGATCAAACTCCCATAGGTTGAAGGCCCGTTGTTGGCACGGGAGGATCCGACGGATGAGCATGACCTGGACTACGTTGACAAGCTTGAGCTTCTTGTTCACCAGGGTTTGGACGCAGGTTTGGAGTCCGGTCAGCTCTTCCGAATTACCCCATGTCAGGCCCATCTCTTTCCAAGAGGTGAGCCGTGTAGGGAAGCCATATCGGAATTTGGGGTCCGCCACCTATTTAGGGTCACGCGGCTCGGTGATGTAGAACCACCCCGATTGCCACCCCTTTATGGTCTCCACGAAGGAGCCCTCGAGCCATATAACGTTGGGCATCTTGCCCATCATGGCACCTTCGCACTCCGCCTGGCGGCCGCCCACTACCTTCGGCTTGACATTGAAGGTCTTCAGCCACAAGCCGAAGTGGGGCCGGATGCAGAGGAAGGCCTCGCACACGACGATGAACGCCGAGATGTTGAGGATGAATTTGGGGCCAGATCATGAAAGTCCAGGCCGTAGTAGAACATGAGCCCCCGGAAAAATGGGTGAAGTGGAAAACCTAGTCCGCGGAGGAAATGGGTGAGGAACACCACCCTCTCATGGGGCCTGGGGGTGGGGATAAGCTGCCCCTTGTCGGGGAGCCGATGTGCGATGTCGCTGGACAAGTATCTGGCTTTCCGCAGCTTTTTGATGTGTCCCTCCATGACGGAGGAGATCATCCACTTGCCTCCCCCTCCGGACATGGCTGGGGAAGGTTGAGGCGAGATGTGTGGACTTGGGCGCTGGAGCTCGAGTGCGCGGAGATGGATAAGCAAAGGAGGAAGAAGACGTAAATGGAAAGAGTGGATCCTTATCCTCTTATATGGGCGGACGAAGCTATGCGTCCCCACCATCCTGGTATCTCCCAAGCGCCGTAATCAATGGTGCGGTTGGGTTACTCACGCCCGTATTGATGAGAATCCGGGAATGAGGGGACATGATCTCTGCTTTGACAAGACATGCCAAGGAAACCGCCTCACTAAACGCGCTGAGGTGGGACAATAAAACGATTCGAATAAAGGCTTGGCCGCGGTGTGATGTCACGCCACGGAATACGTTAGCAGATTGAATTTGTGTGAATATTATTCTCTCTACGGTGGTATCTGGAACTTATTTTGCAGAGCCGGACACTATCCTTGTGTTCAAAATCTTCTATGAAGTATTTGGAGGAGGAACCCGCCTTGCAATGCCGAAGACAATATGCGCGCCGGACTCGTCGTCATTGAAGCCTGGTTCAGGGGCTACTGAGGGAGTCCTGGATTAGGGGGTGTCCGGACAGCCAAACTATCACCTTTGGCCGGACTCCCGGACTATGAAGATACAAGATTGAAGACTTCGTCCCGTGTCCGGATGGGACTTTCCTTGGCGTGGAAGGCAATCTTGGCGATACGGATATGTAGATCTCCTACCCTTGTAACCGATTCTGTGTAACCCTAACCCTCTTCGGTGCCTATATAAACCGGAGGGTTTTAGTCCGTAGGACGAACAACAATCATACCATAGGCTAGCTTCTAGGGTTTAGCCTCTCTGATCTCGTGGTAGATCTACTCTTGTACTACTCATATCATCAATATTAATCAAGCAGGAGTAGGGTTTTACCTCCATCGAGAGGGCCCGAACCTGGGTAAAAACATCGTGTCCCTTGTCTCCTGTTACCATCCGCCTAGACGCACAGTTCGGGACCCCCTACCCAAGATCCGCCGGTTTTGACACCGACACCCGCCAACGGGCCAACCCTCAGCCGAGCTGTAAGTTAATCGTAAATACGAAGGTACTGCTTTTTTCCGAGAACAATAACCAGGATCCATTCTTTGCAGTCCGGCTAGCAGCTCTTCTCGACTGAGTTCGTCTTTGGGGGATCTCCTTCCAGAGATGATGGAGAGTGAGACCCCACCAACCTCTCCGCCTCATGAGGCGGGCGACCCCAAGGTGTCGTCACGGAGGAGTCCGGATCTGCCGAAGCCAGAAGCTAATCCTTCGGCCGCCCTGAGCCCGGAGCGTTCGGCTCCCACGGGGGGCGATGAGAAGGGTCCGTCCCAGTTCGGTGTCCGGCCGGACACACTGACGGGCCTGGAGCGGGCTGCTCTCTCGGAGGAGCACCATTCATTAATGAGCACGGTGCTCGAGAAGATCTCTGCTGCCACAAGCGGGTTGAATGAAGCCTTTACGAGCCTGCTCAGAGGTTTTGAGGTATGTCATGAAAAATACGTGATTTTTGGCTGTGACGCACGCGCTAGGTGTGCTCCATATGGATAGTAGCCCCAGAGACTCTGGTTGCCCGCCCTAGGCGGCAAACGGAGGATCATATTGTGTAAGTAATGATTGCGCTGTATTTATGCGCAGGTGTCTAAGGATCCGGCAGCTGACTGGTCCGTTGAAGTTGCCGAACTAAGGAGGCAGATTGGGGCTATTGATGCCGATATCACACTGGTGAACGAGCGGCTTAACGAGTCACAAGGTATGTGCTCTGCTTTCCTTATTATTTTTTATAGGAAAAACTGAGAGGGGCATAATGCTAATGTTATATGCTTGGACTGTGGACGGTGCTGCTGCCATGGAAGCCCTGAGGGCGGAACTTGCCCTGGCCAAGGAACAGGCCCGGGCTAGCAATGCGGCTGCCCTAAAGGCGGCCGAAGAGTTGAGAGCCGAACATGCTTCTCATCACCGAAGCAAAGACAGAATAGCCGAAATGGCTGTGGAACTAGAAAATGCCACCAACTGATATGAGCTTTTTGAAAAAGAAAATCATGCGAATTTGGCTGACCTGAAGAAGGCACTTGATACGACCAAGGAGACGCGGTCTGAAAGCAGGGATGCGCGGGAGGAGCTTCGCCAGGCCGGAGAAATCGCGGCTGGAAACCCCTACTTATTGCGGATGAAGTTTTTAGATCCGAAGTATGCTCCTCTGGATCGACGCTGGAGCCCTGCAGACGCGTACGCGGACTTGGCAAAGAGCACGGCTGATGCGGCCAAGTTTTTCGAGGATCAAGATGATAAAGAAGTGGAGAAGCTGTTCTGGTGGCAACTCAATGCTCTCGTGCGCCCATTGCCGTTGAGTGAGAAGATGTCTGCTGTGGCTGAGCTTCATAGGATGTCCTGTCTTGCAATGCGATCTGTAATAGACCATCTTTGGCCGAAGGAGCCTAAGCCGGACAGTTATTTTGGTTTAGTGCAAAAATTCGTTGGCGCCGTATCACAGATCGATGCCATGAGGAGGTCGGTGTGTATAGAGGGTGCACGGATGGCGCTTGCCCGCATGAAAGCATATTGGACAGATATGGAGGCCACCATCATTGCGACCCAGAATCCGGCGGGAGGCCAGGATCCGGTCGAGCACTACTTGGAGCAGGTAACAGAAGGTGCTCGCTTAACAGAGGCTTAGTGCTCGAAGAATGTCATGTTCGAGTGACAAATCGTTTCATTGTAAAAACAATGCTATATCTAATTATGAAGGCTATTTTTATACTTTTTGCCCGAAAGTATTGTGGTGCCTCCTGTGCGGCCGTTTTATGTATAAATTTAATCTGAAAGTTAGCAGTCGTTGGCTTCAGCCCCCACGCATACAATGCGGGGGTGTTCGCAAGAATATGCATAATCACACTTGATCCAACGTCTTGGTCCATTAAGGAGGTGATCGCACGTCGAACTAGGCAACCAAACTATATAGCTTTAACACTTTCACTTAGCCATAGGAGTTTGACGGTGGGGCTACTATGTAGCCCCTGGTACCTTCGCGTGCATCCGAATACGGGCGCGTTTGTACATGACTGGGAAACGGTCCTTCGTTAATGCGGAGGAATCCTAAAGATTCCGATAAGTCTTCGAGTGGTTGAACAGTCTCTCGCTTTATCATGACAGTCAGTTTTCGGCTTTCTCTACCGAGGTGCTCATCTAGAATAACCAGGGCACAATCGCAGTAGTTCTCCTTTGGCTGCCTTAGCCGATAAGAGCGGAACGTAAGGCGGCAAACCCAACATTTGACCAAAGACATGATTCAGAGCTGATGCATATAAGGCCAAACTCGTGACGCCGAACACTCCCGAAGGTATTCGGACTTTGCAACATAAAATGGGCTGAAGAATGCCCTTTTATTATGAACCCTTTATTTCCAGGTACGTGCATTAGTCTGCCGTGGCGAAATGCCAATAACGGCAGTACCCTCTGTGGGTATAGTACCCATGGGATGTGTAAACAACAAGAGACAATAAAAAGGTATACACAGGGGCTTAATCTAAATAGAAACCTTTGAGCAGGGCCCTGCTGCACGTCTGCGCCTTTATCTCCGTTGTGCCATGTCCTGGGAGGGTGTCGCACAAATGGTGTCTGTAAAAAGAAAAACTCATGTAGAAGAGTAATGACGTAAGCATGCGAAAAGTTGGCTATCACTAATGGGTAGTAAAAGTGTAAGACAGTGGCATGTTAATAAGGTCAGGCCGAAGATTGGGCTTTATTAATTATCTATAGCCCCTGGTGTCCCCTATGGGATTACATGTGTGGCGCCTAGATAAGGTTTATCTGGGCTGCCGGACTCGTCTAACCGTGTCCGTGGTCTTAACGACCAGTCATTTTTTCAGGTATTAGAGGCCGCTTAGAGTCCGGCGGCTGGAGGCGTCGCGTACTCTTCCGCGCGTAAGGAACGCTCTGTGTTTCCATTAACGGTGATGATGCCACGTGGACCGGGCATCTTGAGCTTAAGGTAGGCGTAGTGTGGTACCGCGTTGAAGTGGGCGAAGGCCGTTCTCCCAAGCAATGCATGATAGCCGCTTTGGAGGGGGCGATGGTGAAGAGTAGTTCTTCGCTTCTTGAGTTGCCTGGGGAACCGAGTGTTACATCCAGTACGAGGGAGCCCCTACAGTTGGCTTCGATGTCTGGTATCACCCCTTCAAAGGTGGTGTTACTGTGGTTGATTCTGGATGGGTCTATTCCCATCCGGCGGACAGTGTCCTGGTATATTAGATTAAGACTACTGCCGCCGTCCATGAGAACATGAGTAAGATGGTATCCGTCGATTGTTGGGTCGAGCACCAAGGCATCTGATCCTCCGCGCCGAATACTAGTCGGGCAGTCTGTGTGATCAAAAGTGATCGGACAAGCCGACCAGTGGTTAAGTTTGGGTACGACGGGATTTATAGCGTATGCGTCTCTGAGCGCGCATTCGTGCCCTCTCATGGATGTGTGAGTCGCGTGGATCATGTTTATTGTTTTTACCTCTGGTGGGAATTTTTTCTGTCCCCCAGTGTTCGGCTGGCGAGGCTCATCCTCGTCTTCACTTGGTGTTTCCCTTCCCTTGTGTTCGGAATTTAATTTGCCGGCCTTCTTGAAGACCCAGTATTCTCTGTGAGTGTGGTTCGCAGGTTTGTCAGGGGTGCCATGAATTTGGCACAGTTTGTCCAGGGCTTTGTTCAGGCCGGACGGTCCCTCTTTGCTGCCTTTAAATGGATTCTTTTGTTGATCGGGTCGAGAGCCCCTGAATCCAGCGTTGACCGTTGTGTTGTCCGGACTCTCTTCCTTGTTTTGACGTTTGTTTTTATTGCATCATGGCTTCCTGTTGCCATCCCTAATTTCGGATGTACTTGGGTCGCTGGTGCCTTTACGGGCCAACCAGCTATTTTCATCTAGGCAAAAGCGGGTCATAAGGCTTGTTAAGGCTGCCATTGTCCTCGGCTTTTCTTGGCCGAGGTGTCTAGCGAGCCACTCATCCCGGATGCTGTGTTTGAAGGCCACTAAGGCTTCGGCATCCGGATAATCGACAATTTGATTCTTCTTAGTGAGAAATCTGTTCCAAAGCTTGCGGGCGGACTCTCCGGGCTGTTGAATTATGTGACTTAAATCGTCCGCATTCGGAGGCCGGACATAGGTCCCTTGAAAATTGGCCCTGAAAGCGTCCTCGAGTTCCTCCCAACTTCCAATTGAATTTTCGGGGAGGCTTTTCAACCAGTGTCGAGCTGGTCCCTTCAACTTGAGGGGAAGGTATTTGATGGCGTGGAGGTCGTCCCCACAAGCCATGTGGATATGCAGGATAAAATCCTCGATCCAGACCCCTGGGTCTGTCGTTCCGTCGTATGCCTCTATGTTCACAGGTTTAAAACCCTGTGGAAATTCATGGTCCAGCACCTCTTCGGTGAAGCACAGGGGGTGAGTGGCCCCTCTGTATCTGGACGTGCTGTGGCATACGGTCGGCTATTGTTGTGTCCGATGCTGATTCCGAACTGGTATCCGATCGGTATGATTGTTTTGGTGACCATAGTCCTGCGCCGGGGTGTGTCCTTTAGATCCATAGATGCACCTAGCCGCGCCGGCTTTTTTTATCCAGGAGCTCGCATAAATCGTGTGCGGTGTCGGTAGCTGCTCTATTGCGGTTATGGAGTGGTTTGTCCGGCCTCCTGTCCGTGTTGTTCTTTGGTGGAACGGCCTCATTGTCGAATTCTGGCAGCAGCTTGCGTTTTGGATAGCTCTTTGTGTGGCGATCGTCGCCGTACTTTTCTTTAGTGTCTAGCACTTTATTCCATCTGCGATTGAGCATTTCCTGTGCGGCCTTGAGCCTTTGCTTCTGCTTCTTTAGACTTCTTGCAGTGGCCATAAGCCTTCTGTGGAGGTTATCTCGTTCCAAGCGTGTTTCCGAGATGATGAATGCATCGTCATCCGGACTGTGCTCTTGTCCCAAGGCGGTTTGATGAATTCGTCCCTCGGGATCATTGTGATCGGGCGTCTGCTCTGAGCTGTGTTCGGCGTGACCTGGCTCATCCTGCTCCATTGCTGGGCCCATATGGTCATTGTTGTCTTCGGAGTTGACTGGGGTGATGATCTTTCTGGCGCTGTTATCGCTACTTTTACTATTGCTGGACTTGGAGCAGCGTCTGCGCCATCATTTTGGCATTTGCTCGGGGGTTTTGTCCTATGGTTTGTCGCCGTCGTCCTCCTTAGGCGTATCCACCATATATAT